>NC_057727.1:59527653-59530013 GCF_004010195.1 Chiloscyllium plagiosum | reverse complement strand
TCATTTATGTAAATGATGAAAAGTCGTGGACCCAGCACCGATCCTTGTGGCACTCCACTGGTCACAGGCCTCCAGTCTGAAATACAACCCTCCACCACCACCCTCTGTCTTCTACCTTTGAGCCAATTCTGTATCCAAATGGCTGGTTCCCCCTGTGTTCCATGAGATCTAACCTTGCTAATCAGTCTCCCATGGGGAACCTTGTCGAACGCCTTACTGAAGTCCATATAGATCACATCTACTGCTCTGCCTTCATCATCTTTGTTACTTCTTCAAAAAACTCAATCAAGTTTGTGAGACATGATTTCCCACACACAAAGCCATGTTGACTATCCCTAATCAGTCCTAGCCTTTCCAAATACATGTAAATCCGGTCCCTCAGGATTCCCTCCAACAAATTGCCCACCATCGATGCTAGGCTCACCGGTCTATAGTTCCCTGGCTTATCTTTACCGCCCTTCTTAAACAGTGGCACCACGTTAGCCAACCTCCAGTCTTCCGGCACCTCACCTGTAACTGTCAATGATACAAATGTCTCAGCAAGAGCCCAGCAATCACTTCCCTCGCGTCCCGCAGAGTTCCTGGGTATCCCTGATCAGGTCCTGGGGATTTATCCACTTTTATGCATTTCATGACATGCAGCACTTCCTCCTCTGTAATCTGGACATTTTTCAAGATGTCACCATCTATTTCCCTACAATCTATATCTTCCCTATCCTTTTCCACAGTAAATACTGATGCAAAATATTCATTTAGTATCTCCCCCATTTTCTGTGGCTCCACACAAAGGTCGCCTTGTTGATCTTTGAGGGGCTCTATTCTCTCCCTAGTTACCCTTTTGCCCTTAATGCATTTGTGAAAATCTTTTGGAATCTCCTTCACTCTGTTTGTCAACGCTATCTCATGTCCCCGTTTTGCCCTCCTGATTTCCCTTTTAAGCATACTCTTACTGCCCGTGTACTCTAAGGATTCACTCGATCTATCCTGTCTATACCTCACATATGCTTCCTTCTTTTTCTTAACCAAACCCTCAATTTCTTTAGTCATCCAGCATTCCCTATACCTACCAGCCTTCCCTTTACCCTGACAGGAATATACTTTCTCTGGATTCTTGTTATCTCATTTCTGAAGGCTTCCCATTTTCCAGCTGTCCCTTTACCTGAGAACATCTGCCTCCAATCAGCTTTCGAAAGTTCTTGCCTAATGCCGTCAAACTTGGTCTTTCTCCAATTTAGAACGTCAACTTTTAGATCTGGTCTATCCTTTTCCATCACTATTTTAAAACGAATAGAATTATGGTCACTGGCCCCAAAGTGCTCCCCCACTGACACCTCAGTCACCTGCCCTGCCTTATTTCCCAAGAGTCGGTCAAGTTTGCACCTTCTCTACTAGGTACATCCACATACTGAATCAGAAAATTGTCTTGTACACACTTAACAAATTCCTCTCCATCTAAACCCTTAACACAATGGCAGTCCCAGTCTATGTTTGGAAAATTAAAATCCCCTACCATAACCACCCTATTATTCTTACAGATAGCTAAGATCATCTTTATTTATTGCACCTTCTCTAATAGGTACATCCCATGAATGGTACTTGCCATTTGTCAGCCCAAACTTGAGACTATTCAAGTCTTACTGCATTTGAGTATGGTCTGCTTCAGTATCTGGGGCGTTGTGAGTAGTGTCGAACGTTGTGCAATCATCAGTCGACATCCCCACTCTGACTGTCTTAGGGACAGAATGTCATTGATGGGCCTCAGACACAATCCAGGGGAACTCCTGCAGAGATGTCGTGGAGCTGAGATGACTGACCTCCAGGAACCAAAACCATCTTCCTGTTTGCCAAGTATGACTCTAACCAGCAGAGATTTTCCCTAAATTACAATCAACTCCAGGCTTGCTCGGACTCCTTGATGCCACACTTTGGTCAATGTGGTCTTGATGCAAAGGGGAGTCATCTTTACCTCACTTCTGGAATTCAGCTTTCCTGGCCGTGTTTGAGCTAAGGAGATTGGGAGTTGATTGGCCCTTGCTGATCCAGACTGCCAGTGAGTAGGATATGATTTAGCGAATAATACTTCCTGCCAGTGTTCCACTGAGCCGATTCAATATCCTACCTCAGCATGGTCCATACATAGTGAACTTCTGACCCATGTTGCTCCTACAAAAATGGTTTCAGGAATGTAACTGCAGAAAGATGACAATTTGATATTGGAAGTTCATGTTTGGATATGTGACTCAGCGGACATCATATCCCATGCACTTGATGCTCTTTTCCTTTTCAGTGGGTGAGACCTTGGCCTGTTGCTGTGCAGTGTATCCCGTGCATCAGAGTTTCTCAGCCTCTGCTACATGTGA
>NC_057727.1:59472197-59527153 GCF_004010195.1 Chiloscyllium plagiosum | reverse complement strand
ATTACTGAACGTTGCTAAGTCACCTGATCCAGATGGAATTTATCCCAAGTTTGCTGAAAAAATAGAAGTTATTGGCCACAATCATTCAATTTTCATTTAGTTATGGGAGCAATGCTGCAGAACCTGAGGCTTGTCAATGTACCATCATTCCAAAACTAGGAGAGAGATTAAACAAGGTCATGACAGGGCAGTCAGCCTATCCTCAGTGATGGGGATGGTATTGGAAACCGTTATGAGGAAAAGAATGATCTTTTACTGATCAAGGAGAGCCAACCTGGATTTATTCAAAAGGCGAATCATCCCAAACTATTTTGATTAATTAGCTCAGTACCGGCTCAGAGTGGAGGGGATCTCCAAGAAGATCGCCCATACCGACATAGGCATCAAGTTTCTGCAAAAATGCAAGCACCTGACAGCAATCTAGGTTTGTTCAATATATCATTTCAGTTGCATGACACTCATCTTTTGCTATAAATTCTCTATCTTATGATCCTCTTCCATAGCTACCTGATGAAGGAGCAGTGCTCCAAAAGCTAGTGCTTCCAAATAAACCCGTTGGACTATAACCTGGTGTTGTGTGATATTTAATTTTGATTAATTAGTAACAGAGGAAGTTGATCAAAATCATATAGGGACAGTTACCAGAGGCTCAAGGTCCTTAGACAGCACCTTCCAAACCCATAACCACTTTCATCCAGAAAGGCGAGGGTAGCAGAGACATGGGAACACCAACCACCACAAGTTTCCCTCCAAGTCACTCATCATCTCAACTTGAAAATATATTGATGGTCCTTTACTGTCACTGGGTCAAATTCCGGGAATTCTCTGACAGCACTGGGAGTGTTCCTACAGCACTTGGACTCCAGCTGTTTATACAAGTGTATATAAAATTTAACATTTTCTTAGCCCACTGAGCCATTCAGTAAGATGCTGCCTGACCTTACTGTGGTTCCAACTCCACTCTCCTGCCTATCCCTTACACCCTATGACTTGAGAAAATCAAAAATGTACCCAATTCCACATTACAGATCTTCAGTGATCCGTCCTCAACAGAAGGAGCTAACAAGCCCCTCAATCTGTCATAGACAGGAGACTTTAGTTTTTTCTAAACAGTATTCTCTCATTCCAGCCTCCCTGACATGAAGAATTCCAAATTCTCTCAGAACGTATGGCCCAAATCTTTACTCCCCCAGTGGGGCGAGTTGGGGGTCTAACCAGGGCAGAGTGTCAAGGGGAATAGATGTCAGTTGGTGGGGGTTGGTTGTCAGAAAGATTTGGTTGGGGGATGAGGGAAGTAAGTTGGGTAGTTTGAGGGAACTGTATTGGGGATCTTGTCAGTTGTACAGTTACCAAGAGTTAGTCTAGAGTTTTACTGTCAAATTTTTCATGAGGAACTATCTAGGTAATGTCCAAAGTCTCCAAATTTAACTCCAAGCTGGATACTTTTTTGGAATGAGCAGGAGGATTGCCCATTGGAAGCTCCAACCTCCAGGCAATTCCCATGGAGTCAGTGAGGCAGATTCCAGATAAACATCTTGATTTGTACTGGGATATTATTTCTGTCTTCAACAGATAGTGAAGACAAGCTATCCTTGCAACCCTGTCTCGAGTGATTAGAAATTGGAAACATGCTGACCTGGCCAATGACATGCTCATCCCATTAAGGTGTCAGGAGCAGTGTGAAAAATTCTGTGGATGATGTGAAACTTGGCACAGCAATAATGTTTGGACGATACAGGTCTGTGATAAAAGGACTGGGGTAGTGGCTTGTAGGGGTGACTGATGAGAAGTGTGATGAGGTGCAATTTGGGAGGATTAATGCGGAAGAACAACAAACTGTTACATTGCATGATAATGAACATAGATGACCTAATATCCAATCAAACAAATCTTTAAAGGTGGCATGGCAAGTTTGCAAAGTTGTGTAAAATCGCGTAGGTTAATTGGGGATGATAAATAGAAACAGAGCACAGAGATCACGCTAGATCCTCTGCTAGAAAGACCTAAAGGCCTTCAAAAGGATGCAATGGTGGTTCCCTGGAGCATTATCCGTGATCGGCATTTCAGTTCTGGAGCGAGGTTGGAAACCTTCGTACCCTTCCCTGTGGAATGCCAATGGTTAAGAGGTGACCTCATGGAGATTTTCTGTTTTGACTCTGTCCTCACTGCTGAGGTGGTCAATGCTGACAAGCAGTAGGTTTCAAATCGTTGCTGAGAGGTCAACATGGGAGATCTGTTCTGAAGTTGAATGTCTGTTTTGTCCACATCAAGGAAGCTGATTCACCATCGAAAGGAAACAGTTGCTCGCAAAGGCCAGAATCCAAGCCAACAGAAAGGAGGCCACTCGTCTGGCTCCATTGAGAATCCATCTGATGCTCCAGAGCAAATGAGCAAGATCACACCTGATCCAATACCAATGCTGTCAGACACAGCCTCTCCAGACAGCGACGTTTACCAGGTACCAGAGTTATGGAGAATGCTTTTTGATTTATTTCCTTAGTTTTCTGTTTGCTTTTTGAGGCAAATCCAATCTTGCTTGTGTTTTAAAGTTCATTTTGCTATATAAAGCTAACAAAAGGACGGTGGTTTTGTTCGAAATGAAGTAGGTATGCAATGGATGTTCAGGTTGTGCAGTTGCTCTGTCAAAGAAATTTGAACTCTTTCCATTGAGATGAAGGTGAAGGTCAGTAACTAAAGATCAGGATGGAGGTGTGTAGGCTGCACTCAAAGCCCCAGAGCCAAGGCCTCAATGGCATATAGCACACTTTTAACAGCACTACACATGGGCCCATCAAATCTCAAAACTTCAGATGACCCATTTTTAATTTGTGACAAAATATTAAAATGTAAAGATGGTGGTGTTGGAGAATGTTTATGGCATGCAAGAAGGCCATTCAGCCCCATGTGTCCATGCCAGTTTTCAGCAAGAGTAAATCACTCTGGGTTCCACAATGGTCTTTTCCCTGTGACGCACACCTTTGTTTTCTCTTCCAGTGACACATCTCTTTTGGATGTGTCATTTGTAACAACCTCCTCATGCTCTTGGGCAGTGAATTCTTGATTCTCAGTCACTCACTGTTGAGAAACACTTTGCCACATTTCACTGTTGTTCCTTCTGCCGATGCCCTTAATCTGTGTTCTCTCGCCCTCCTGTCAATTGGACTGGTTTTTCCTCATCTCCTCTGTCCAGTCCCCACATGAGTTTGAACATGTGTATCAAATCTACCCTTAATCTCCTCTTCTACAAGGGAACATCTTCACGTCCCCGATACTTTCTCATCCCTGATGTAGGACCATACCCTCCGACCGGGGACAAAGACTCAGGAGGCAGGCAGGATTCAGGCAATGGAACATGTTTATTCAAGTAGAAACCGGTTAAAGCAGGGGGGAGGGCTAAAGGATCTTCCCCGAATCTGGCCTTGACATGCAAACTCAATTATTTGCTTAATCTTTAGCTCAGATTGGAAGAGTGATGAACAACACTGATTTTTTTTTTAGTAAAAAAACAGTATTCTTTCGCATTTTGAGTTACAATGATCACTTACAATATTTCTTACTCTGAATACCCAATCCAATGAGACACCTAATCAATGATGAGTATTTCTATAGACAGCTGCATGTTCCCATGATCTTCCTGTGTTAAACAGACACTATAATCTCTCGGCTTTGGGATCTTCCTCTGCATCCAATTCATTCACATTCCAAAGTTACTGGCTAGATTCCTTCGGGTCTGTCTCAAAGAACAAAGAAAATTTACAGCCCAGGAGCAGTCCCTTCAAGCCTGAGCCGATCCAAATCTACTGACTAAACCTGTCGTTCAATTTGTAAGTATCTGTCTCCCTCTGCTCCCCACCTACTCATGCATCTGTCCAGACACATCTTAAATGAATCTACCGTGCCTGCCTCTACCACCTCTGCTGGCAACGTGTTCCAAATGCCCACCACCCTCTGTGTGAAGTACTTGCCGCGTGTATCCCCCTTAAACTTTTCACCTCTCGCCTTGAAAGCGTGACGTCTCGTTATTGAATCCTTCACCCTGGAAAAAAGCTTGTCTCTATCTACCTTGTCTATACCCTTCATGATTTTGTAGACCTCAATCAGGTCCCCCCTCAATCCCCTTTTTTCTAGTGAAAATAAACCTAACCTTCTCAACCACTCTTCATAGCTAGCATCTTCCATACCAGGCAACACCCTCGTAAACCTTCTCTGCACCCTCTCCAAAGCGTCCACATCCTTTTGGTAATGTGGCAACCACACATACTTATCTCTAAGGGAAACTTGAATTCTGCTTTTAATTGTATTCGATGTGCTACCTTTATCAAATTCAGTTTTACTCTTTTATATTTCCCACTGTCTTAATTTTATGTGTGAAAGTACAACAAAAGTTTGAACTATTTGCTTAAAGATTTGTAATATTGATTTCTGCTACAAAATTAGTTATAAAGTGTTTAAAGTTATCCAGCTGCCCCTACTCTTCACACTTTCTGCTTCTTGGGCTGTGAACAATCTGTTTTGTTCAGGCCGTATGAAAAGTAGTTTCCTAAAGCTCGTTAACTTCACATCTAGCTTGACTGTTTTTTCCCTTAATACTTGTAACATGCTTTGGTTATATGTATCTATCTTTATGTTGAAAACTACCCCAATCATTCTTTGAAGAATCTTGAACTAGAACCTTTTTTTAAATATTCTGAAATATTATTAAATATAATTTCTTCAAAGTAACTCTAGCTGTTGTTCGTAGCTGCTTAAGGAGTTAATAGGCTGTATCTCGCACGTGGTTTGTATTCATTTACTGAGACAATTATTCTTTCATTAATAAACTGGGATTAGTCACTTGCCTGTTTTGTAGGCATGCTGTTATCAAAACTGTCTGCTGTTTGTCCTGTTTACCTCTTCTCAGCCATTTAGTGTTTTAGTGCTGGGATAGGCTGCCCCCATCTTGTTTGTCGGCCATTTTGTGTGAGCAGGCCATGGACCATTTTGGTGTAAGCATGTATGGTACACCCCTACACCTGGCTTCATTTTTGCCTTTCTTTTTGTACCCTCTCTGATGCCTTTGCATCTGTCATTAAGGTATGGTTCCCAAATTGGATGTAATACTTAATTTGAGATCTAACAAGTGATTTTTGCAGGTTTAATATGACTTCCTTGTCTTTGTACCCTCTGAACTTATTTATATGTATTTTGAATGATTTACTGAACTATTTGGTCCAAATCATCCATGATGATCAGATATCCCAAATTAATCTAGTCCCATTTACAAGCATTTGGCCAATATCCCTCTAAACCCTTCCTATTCATGTACCTATCCAGATGTCTTTTAAATGGTGTAATTGTACCAGCCTCCACTTTCTGTGGCAGCTCATTCCATATATGCACCACCCTCTGTGTGAAAACGTTGCCCCTTTTAAATCCTTCCCCTCTCACCTTAAAACTATGCCCTCTAGTTCTGGACTCCCCCACCCTAGGGAAAAGACCTTGGCTATGCACTCTATCTGTGCCCCTCATGATTTTATAAACTTCTATAAGGTCACCCCTCAGCATCCGACGCTCCAGGGGAAATAACCCCAGTCTGTTCAACATTTCCCGATAGCTTGAATCCTCCAACCCTGACAACATCCTTGTCAATCTTTTCTGAACCCTTTCAAGTTTCACAGTATCTTTCCATAGCAGGGAGATCAGAATTGCACACAGTATTCCAAAAGTGGCCTAAACCAATGTCCTGTACAGCTGCAACATGACCTCCCAACTCTTGTACTTAATGCACTTACCAGTAAAGGAAAGCATACCAAACGCCTCCTTCACTATCCTATCTACCTGTGACTCCACTTTCAAGGAACTATGAACATGCACCCCAAGGTCTCTTTGTTCAGCAACACTCCCCAGGACCTTACCATTAAGTGTGTATGTCCTGCCCTGATTTGTGTTTCCAAAATGCAGCATCTCACATTTTTCTAAATTAAGCTCCATCTGACCCTCCTCAGCCCACCAGCCCACTTTTGTACTCTGAGGTGACCACCTTCACTGTCCAGTATGCTATCACCTTTGGTGTCATCTATAAACTTAGTAACCAGAGCTTGGATGTTCACATCCAAATCATTTATATAAATAACAAAATGCAGCAGACCCAGCATTGATCCACGTGGTACCCTGCTGGTCACAAGCCTCCAGTCTGAGCAGCAACCCTCCACTACCACGCTCTGTTTCCTATCTTCGAGCCATTCTGTGTACCGAGATACAGTGAAAAATGTTTTGCGTGCGACGTAGACAGATCGAACTATACAAAATGCATCAGGGTCGCAGAACAGAGTGCAGAATGCAGTGTTACAGCTAGAGAAAGAGGGATCAAAATTAACATTCGAGAGGTCCATTCAAAAGTCTGATAACAACAAGGAAGAAACTGTTCTTCAATCTATTCATATGTGTGTTAAAAGTTATATCTTCTGCCCGACGGAAGAGGGTGAAAGCGAGGATAACTAGTCTGGGAGGAATCTTTAATATCCACATATCCTTTGTTGAGCAGTCTCTCAACCTGTCCTGCCACCTTCAGTAATTATGTACACGTATATTGAACTTGCTCTGCTTCTGCACCCCTCTTAGAATTGTACCCCTTGTTTTATCTTAGCTGTGTTCTTTTACCAAAATATGTCCTCATACTCCTCCATATCGAACTTCATCTGTGTGATGATGAGAATTTAGAGACATTTATGTTCCTGTTAGCGTGAAGGAAAAGACTAGTAAGATTAAGGAGCAATGGATGGATAAAGATATTGAGGTTCTAGTCAAAAATAAAAGAGAATCATATTTTAGATATAGATAACTTGGTTTAATTGAATCTCTTCATCAATATAAAAAGTGTAGGGCTGTTCTTAAGAAAGAAATCAGGAAGGCAAAGAGCAAAAGGGTAGCTAGAGAGAGAGAGGTTAGGGCCTTTTAAAGATCAAGGAGGTCATCTTTATGTTGCACCCCAGAAAATGGGAGCGATACTAAATGAATAATTCACGTCAGTTTGTTTTAGAAACAATTCACATTACAGAAGAGGAAGTTTGGAACATCTTAGGGAATATAAAGGTGGATAAATCCACATTCAGAATTTAATGAATGTTTAATTTTAAGTATGCCATTATACCAGGCCACGATGATGTTGAACAGTGTGATTTTGCAGGATTGCAATTAATCTTTGACATGTTAAATTTTTGTACCAGTAATTCATTCTTGTTTTTCTTTTATCCGGTAATTACCTTTGCCATAATTCATTGTGCCTTTCTTCTTTACCTGGGGTTAGTTGTGTGTTCAAACTGACTTCTGCTAATAACGCGGTATTTCAAACTGCAACATGAATTTCAGCCCCTCAAAACTAGTATCCATGTATTAGGCAACCCGATAAATTGAAATTTTAAAAATAGTCTAAAAAATTTAACTTTTACATGAGTATATATGGTAATTGGCTTAATGGCAGGAGACAGAGAGTAATGGTGGAGGGTTACTTTTCAGACTGAAGGACTGTTACCAGCAGTGTTCCACAGGGATCGGTTCTGGGTCCTCTTTCGTTTGTCATTTATATTAAATGATTTGGATGAGAATATAGAAGGCATGGTTAGTAAGTTTGCGGACGGCACCAACATTGATATCGCATATAGTGAAGAAGGTTTTCCAAGATTATAAAGGGATCTATATCAAATGGGTCATTGAAAAATGGCAAATAGTATTCAATTTGGATAAATGTGAGGGATCACATTTTGGTACAACAAACAAGGGTAGGGCTTATACAATTAATGGTAGGGTCTTGGGTAGTGTTGTAGAACAGAAGGACCTAGGGGAACAGGTACGTAATTCTTTGACGTTTGCGTCACATATAGATAGGGTGGTTATAAAGGCGTTTGACACACTTGCCTTCATTGCTCAGTCCTTTCAAGTATAAGTGTTGGGCAGTCATATTGAGGTTGTACAGGACATTGGTGGGGCCTCTTCTGGAATACTGCGTCCAGTTCTGCTTGCCCAGTAACAGGAAGGATGTTATCAAGCTGGACAGAGTCCAGATGAGGTTTGCCGGGATGTTGCCAAGTATGGAAGGTTTGAGTTATAACGAAAGGCTAGTTAAGCTTGGACCTTTTCCACTGGAGTGTAGGAGGTTGAGAAGCAACCTGATAGAAGTTTATAAAATAATGAGGGATATATATAGAGTTAATGGTACTTGTCTTTTCCCTAAGAGAGGGGATTTGAAGACTTGGGGGGGGGGGGGGGGGTCCATTTTTATGGTAAGAGGAGAGAGATTTTTAAAAAAGCCAAGAGGCAAGTTTTTTTAATGCAGGGTGGTTTATGTGTGGAACGGACTTCCTCAGGAAGTGGTGGGTGCAGGTACAATTACAATATTTAAAAGACATCTGGATAGATACATGAATAGGAAAGGTTTAGAGGGCCAAGAGCAGACAGGTGGGACTGGTTTAGTTTGGGATTATGTTTGACATGGACTGGTTGGATCAATGGGTCTGTTTGTGCTCTATGGCTCAATGACCCATGACCCTGTGACCCATTCCTGATGAAGGGCTTTTGCCCGAAACGCAATTTTCTTGCTCCTCGGCTGCTGCCTGACCTGCTGTGCTTTTCCAGCACCACTCTAATCTTGACTCTAATATCCAGCATCTGTAGTACCCACCTCCGCCCCTAAGATCCATCTGCCCATTCCATCAACTTGTCAATGTTCTTTTGAAATTTTACACTATTCTCCTCATACTTTGCAGTAATTTCGTGCAAATGCCGAAATAATGGCCTGTACATTACAGACTGGGTAGCTAATATATCTCTGGGAAAAGCAGTGAGCCGAATGCTGACCCTTTGAGAACCGCATGAGAAACTTTCACCCCATGACAATAAAACAACTGTTCACTTACTCAGAAGATATCTTGGCACACACCCAATTTTGTATCCATGTTACTGCTGTTCCTTTTATTCCATGAGGTCTGTTTGTCCACAAGTCTTTCATCAGGTGTATTTTGAAAATTAACTTGCACCTCTTTAATAACATTATCCTCATCTACTTTCTCTGTTACCTCAGGATAAAAAAACTCAAGTTTGGGTAGTTAGACATGATTTACACTTAACAAATCCATACCGGCCAAATGTTCTTTTTATTTTTCCTGAATTTCATTTCTAGAAGTTTCAAAGCTAAATGTATTGGCTTGTAATTGCTGGGATTATCCTTAAACCCTTTTTAAAAACAAGGAGGTAACATTTGCAGTTCTCCATTCCTCTTGCATCTAAGGAGCATTAGAAGATTGTGGCAACATCCACTCCAATTCACCTCAGTAGGTTGGATACATCCCATATGGATCTTACTGACTTTAAGTACAGAGTGTGGTCCTGGAAAAGCACAGCAGGTCAGGCAGCATCCAAGGAGCAGGAAAATCGACGTTTCGGGCAAAAGCCCTTCATCGAGAAATGATGAAGGGCTTTTGCCTGAAACGTCGATTTTCCTGCTCCTCGGATGCTGCCTGACCTGCTGTGCTTTTCCAGCACCACACACGTGACTTCAATCTCCAACATCTGTAGTCCCCACTTTCGCCTAACTTTAAGTACTGGCAATTTATCGCATATCACCACCTATTAATTTCTCACCAATTACATGGAAGGCAAGGACAGCCAAGTGGAACATGTCACCTGTCATATATAGGAAGTCACGGACCCTACTGATGTCCAGGAGTGCAGGAAGGGCTCCCTGCTACAGAAACCTGAGCTCCGGTTTGCAGATCTGTAATGGCAGCTGGAGACGCTGTGGTGTGTCCACAAGGCTGAGAGATATGCAGATAACATGTTGAGAGAGGTGACAGGACAGAAGGAAAGAAGGGAATGGGTCAGCACCGAACAGTCAGGAGAAACAGGCCGGTTGTACAGGAATCCCCTGGGTTCCTGTTTTCAAATCCTTTCTGATTTTGGAAGTTGAGGGGGGGGATATATGCTGATTCAATGCAGGCAGAGTCAGACTTCTGGCGCCATGACTGTGGAGGAGGGAAGGAGAAAGAAAGGAGCAATAGTGATAGGCGATTCATTCGTTAATGTATCAGAGGGAGATTCTGTGGCCATCAGTGTGACTCTCTGCAGCTTTTTCCACCCTGGTGCCAGATTCAGGGATATCACAGCAGCCTCGGGGGGTGGGGGTGGGGGCATGGTAGCAGCCTATAGTATCATCTAGATTACTCCCAGTACCATGTGCAAGTAAGTACAGAAATAACTCGATAAGGCAAATGCACATGTTGATGGAAGGATTCAGCAGTCGAGAGCTTTTTCAACTGATGAGGGACTGGGACTGGCTCTGGGAAAAATAATAGCTGTCCAAGCCGGACTGGGTGCACCTGAACACGTTGCAGGCATCTGGCTAGTGACATTGAGAGGGCTGTAAACTTACTCCATGTGTGGGAACAGAGAAAGGATGGTAGAGGAGGATTAGGGCGGCACGGTGGCTCAGTGGTTAGCACTGTTGCCTCTCAGCACCAGAGTACGATTCAATCCTTGGCCGACCATCTGTGTGGAGTTTGCACATTCTCTCTATGCCTGCACGGGTTTCCTCCAGGTGCTCCAGTTTCCTCCCACAGTCCAAAGATATGCAAGTTGGGTGAATTGGCCATGCTAAGTTGCCGATAGTGTTCAGAGATGTACAGGTTAGGTGGATTAGTCATGGGAAATGCAGGTTTACAAGGATAGAGTACGGGGTGGGTCAGTGTGGACCTGTTGGACTGAATGGCCTGTTTCCACACTGTAGGGATTCTGTGATAATACAAAGGCTTGCAAAATGCTTAAAGATGCAGCGGGCTCTAGCATGCAGAATAATAATTTAATCACTGAAATCGGCTAGGAGAGGAAGAAGGGAAGTTCAGTGCACAGCTAACATGCATGTATGTAAATACATGAGGTAGAGTAAATTAAAATAAAGGTTTCAGTATGGATTTACGATGTCGTGGTGCTGACAGAGACCTGGATCAAGGAAGGGCAAGACCGTGTGTTAAATATTCCTGGGTATAAATTGTTCAGGAAAAATAGCGAAAGGAAGGAAGGAAGGGAACAGGAGTAGGAATGTTGGCTCAGGACAGCGTTTGTGCTGGAGAAGGAAGATGTTTCAGAGGGCTAAAGAACCAAATCAGTTTGGCTCGAGCAATGGAGCAAAAAGGGGTGTGATGACATCACTCAGTATAAGTCTACAGAACACTAACTCATGGAAAGGATATAAAGGTACAAATCAGCGGGACATTAGAGAAATGCTGACATTATAATAGGGTCTTCAGTTACCCAAATATAAACTGGGATACTGGTAGTGTGAGGGCCAGTATTCCTATATTGTGTTTGGGAAAGTTTCCGATATCAGTGAGTGCACAGTCCAACAAGCATTGCTGGACATGGTCCTTGGAAATGAGGTTGGTTGAGTGGTTTAACTGTCAGTGGGAGAATATTTAAGAGACTGTGATCATTGTATCATAAGGTTAAAGGTGGTTTTCAGAGAATGAAATGCAACAGTCCAGAGTAAGAAAAATCAATTGGTCGAGAGCTGACTTCAACAGGGCAAGAGCAGAGCTCAGCAGGATTGATTGGAATAAGAGGTTGGCAGGAAAAATAGCAACTGAGCAATGAGCAGGACCTGTCATGAAATGGGTTGCTTTCAGGACAGCCCACACATTCATACTTCCCATTACCACCTAACTGGCTTCTCTTCTTCCCTGACTTCATACTGACAATGCCTTTGGCTGCCTACCCTTACTTTCTGTGATCTCTATCTCCTTGTCTGTGCTTGCTCCACCGACCCACTCACTGTGCCCATAATCTCCCCAGCCCACCCTGCACCACCGTCACCAGCACAAACACCACCTATTTATTTTTAGCCGCTATCAGTTCTGAAGAAGGGTCACTGAACTCGAAGCATTAACTGTGCTTTTGGCCCATCGCTGATGCTCGTTTCTTCAGCCGTCCTTGTTTTATTTGTTTCCGAACACCAGCAGTTCTTTGTTTTTTGTTGTTGGTATTGCTTCTCCTGATCTCAATCTTAATGTGCAGAGGATAGTTTCAAAGTTTGCAGAAGACGCTAAACTTGAAAGAGTTGCAAACCAAGGAGGACAATGTGAAACTCTGAAAGGGTATTGACAAATACAGCAGGAATTTCCAAGAATGGTTCCAGGAATGAGAATCTTCAGCTATGAGGATAGACTGCGGAAGTTGGGACTGTTCTCCTCAGAGGAGAAGACTGAGAGGAGATTTGGCAGAGGTTTTCAAATCATGGAATGGGCTGGAAAGAGTAGACGAGGAGAAACTGTTTCTGCTCATTTTAAAAAAAAGAGGGAATAGATTCAAACTAATGTGCAACCAAAGCAAGGGTAATGTGAGAAAAACCATTTTCACACCGCGAGTGATTCGTGTGTGGAATGCACTGTTTGCAAATGTGGTGTAGTTAGGATTGGTTGAGGCTTTCAAGAGAGCACTCGATGTTTTCTTTGGGACAGTACCAAAGTGGAGGGAGATGGAGAAAAGGCAGGAGATTGATACTGGATGTCGAACTGGATAATAGAGCCAGTTCTCTAACAATGGGCTGTGTGGCCTCCTTTGGCACTGTAATAATTTTGCGATTCTAATTGACCACCTCTCTTACCAGATCTTATTATCATCCGATGAATAAGTACTTCGAGCATGCAGGCATTTTTCCTTTTCAATTCTTTTCATGACGAGAGTGGTCTTCATCCTCCATCTTGGCTGTTTTCCTCATAGAATCTAAATTCTGTCATTAGCAAAGCTTTTTGCAGTTCTTCTGGGCGTTTGTGAATTGGGGCATGTTACAAGCGTGTGCATGCATGCAGTGGTCCCAATAGCAACAACAAAACACTCTGTCTGTCTATGTCTGTGTGTCTGTCTGTGTGCATGTGTAGGGACAGAGTTCTGGAATTCTGGCACTTGATCCACTTGACCCACCTTATTCCTAGACCTAGCTGGGTCTCCTTTCTCATTGGACAGAAATGTACTGATCTAGAGAATTCTCCTGAACAAACTCTAGACCTATTCTTGGGAAATAGGGCAGTACAGGTGACTGAGATGACAGTAGGGGAGCACTTCGGGACCGGTGACCAAAGATCTATTAATGTTAAAATAGTTATAGAGAGGGAAAAAAACTGGTCCACAGATTCAAGTTCTAATTTGGGGCAAGGCGGATTTTGATGGAATTAGACAGGAGGTTACAGGGGCTGGTTGGAGTAGTTTGTTTGCAGGCAAAGGGACCTCTAGCAAGTGGGAGGCCTTTAAAAGTGAGACAGTTAGAGTTCAAGGTCTATATGTTCCTGTGAGGGTGACAGACAAGGTTGGCAGGAATAGAGAACCCTCGATGACAAGAGATTAGATTAGATTACATTACAGTGTGGAAACAGGCCCTTCGGCCCAACAAGTCCACACCGACCCGTTGAAGCGAAGCCCACCCATACCCCTACATTTACCCCTTACCTAACACTACGGGCAATTTAGCATGGCCAATTCACCTGACCCCTGCACATCTTTTGGACTGTGGGAGGAAACCGGAGCACCCGGAGGAAACCCACGCAGACACGGGGAGAACGTGCAAACTCCACACAGTCAGTCGCCTGAGGCGGGAATTGAACCCGGGTCTCAGGCGCTGTGAGGCAACAGTGCTAACCACTGTGCCACCGTGCCGATATTGAGGCTTTGACCAGAAAAAAGGAGGCGTAGTAGCTCAGGTACAGGCAGCTGGCATCAAGGGAATCCCTGGAGGTATACAGGAGTTTACTGAAGAAGGCAATCAGGAGGGCGAAAAGATGGCATGAGATAGCCTTGGCTGAGAAGATTAGGGGGCATCCAAAGAGGTTCTTGAAGTATATTAAAGGAAAAATAGTAACCAGAGAGAGAATAGGACCCCTGAAGGACCAAAGTGGACATATTTGTATAGAACTGCAGAAGATGGGCGAGGTAAGAGGATTATATAATGGAATCATCAGCCATGGTGTTAGTGCATAGCCCTTGTCTCCGAGTAACCATCCTTGTAATGCACTTGAAAAGAACCAGGAACATGGTCACAATGATAAATTCTTGCCATATGAAATTCCAATCTCAAGCACTGGCCAGCTGATACTTACTGCTAGATATGATCTGGAGACAAACAGATCTCCATTGACCAACTCCACCTAGATTCTAATGGCCATTTGGATACAAGAAGACAGAGGTTGGTGGTGGAGGGTTGTTTTTCAGACTGGAGGCTTGTGACCAGTGGCGTGCCACAAGGATCGGTGCTGGGTCCACTACTTTTCGTCATTTATATAAATGATTTGGAAGTGAGCAAAAGAGGTACAGTTCGTAGTTTGCAGATGACACCAAAATTGGAGGTATAGTGGACAGTGAAGAAGGTTAACTCAGATTACAACAGGATCTGGATCAGATGGGCCAATGGGCTGAGGAGTGGCAGATGGAGTTTAATTCAGATAAATGTGAGGTGCTGCATTTTGGGAAAACAAATTAGGGCAGGACTTATACACTTAATGGTAAGGTCCTAGGGAATGTTGCTGAACAAAGAGACCTTGGAGTGCAGGTTCATAGCTCCTTGAAAGTGGAGTCACAGGTAGATAGGATAGTGAAGAAGGTGTTTGGTATGCTTTCCTTTATTGGTCAGAGTATTGAGTACAGGAGTTGGGAGGTCATGTTGCAGCTGTACAGGACATTGGTTAGGCCACTTTTGGAGTATTGCATACAATTCTGGTCTCCTTCCTATCGGAAGGATTTTGTGAAACTTGAAAGGGTTCAGAAAAGATTTACAAGGATGTTGCCAGGGTTGGAGAATTTGAACTGTAATAGGCTGGGGCTGTTTTCCCTGGAGCGTCAGAGGCTGAGGGTGACATCATAGAGGTCTATAAAATTATGGGGAGCATGGATAGGACAAATAGGCAAAGTCTCTTCCCTGGGGCGGGGGAGTCCAGAACTAGAAGGCATAGGTTTGGGGTGAGAGGGGAAAGATATAAAAGAGATCCAAGGGCAACTTTTTCATGCAGAGTGCGGTACGTGTAGATTAGATTATTAGATTACATTACAGTGTGGAAACAGGCCCTTCAGCCCAACAAGTCCACACCGACCCGCCGAAGCGCAACCCACCCATACCCTTACATTTGCCCCTTACCTAATACTACGAGCAATTTAGCACAGCTAATTCACCTGACCTCCACATCTTTGGACTGTGGGAGGAAACCGGAGCACCCGGAGGAAACCCACGCAGACACGGGGAGAACGTGCAAACTCCACGCAGTCAGTCGCCTGAGACGGGAAATGAACCCGGGTCTCTGGCGCTGTGAGGCAGTAGTGCTAACCACTATGCCACGTGTATGGAATGAGCTGCCAGAGGAAGTGGTGGAGGCTGATACAATTGCAACATTTAAAAGGCAATTTGGATGGGTATATGAATAGGAAGGGTTTGGAGGGATATGAGGCAGATGGGACTAGATTGGGTTGGGATATCTGGTTGGCATGGACAAGGTGGACTAAAGGGTCTGTTTCCATGCTGTACATTTCTATGACTCTGTCTAATATTTGTCCTCTGTGTTTAACATGGAGAGAGACATGAAGACTTGGGAACTTGGGGAAGTTAGTGGTGATATCTTGGGGACAGCCCATATCACAGCAGGGGAGGTGAAGGATGTATTAGACTGTATGAAGGTGGATAAATTTCCTGGTCCTGACCAGATATATCCAAGAAAACTGCAAGAGGCTGGAGAAGAAATTGCAGGGGCCCTGGCTGATATTTTTGTATCATCGTTAGCCACGGGTGAGGTCCCAGAAGACTGGAGGGTAGCGAATGTTGTGCCGTTATTCAAGAAGTGCTGCAAAGAAAAGTCTGGGAATTAAATGCTTAACGTCTGCATGGTGGCAGTGGGCGGCACGGTGGCACAGTGGTTAGCACTGCTGCCTCGCAGCGCCAGAGACCCAGGTTCAATTCCCGCCTCAGGCGACTGACTGTGTGGAGTTTACACGTTCTCCCCGTGTCTGCGTGGGTTTCCTCCGGGTGCTCCGGTTTCCTCCCACAGTCCAAAGATGTGCAGGTCAGGTGAATTGGCCATGCTAAATTGCCCGTAGTGTTAGGTAAGGGGTAAATGTAGGGGTATGGGTGGGTTACGCTTCAGCGGGTTGGTGTGGACTTGTTGGGCCGAAGGGCCTGTTTCCACACTGTAAAGTCTAATCTAATCTAATCTAGTCTGTGGTGTGTAAACTACTCGGAGAAGATTCTGAGAGATAAGATATACATCCGCTTTGAAAATCAGGGTTTGATTAGCATGGCTTTGTGAGTGGGAGACCATGCCTCTCAAATTTGTTAGAGTTCTTTGATGAATGACCAGGAAGGTTGACGAGGGCAGAGTGGTAGATGTAGTCTGTAGGGATTTCAGTAAGGCCTTTGGTAAGATTCCACATGGCGGGCTGCTCTGGAAGGTTAGATCGCATGGATTCCCAGGCGAGCTGGTAAATTGGATACACAATTGTTTTGATGGTATAAAGCAGAGGCTAATAGTGGAAGGATGCTTGTCAGACTGGGGGCCTGTGATTAGTGGAGTGCCTCAGGGGGCAGTGCTGGGCCTCTTGATATAGACAGCAAACAGCAACGATTTGGATGAGAATGTACAAGGCATGATTAATAAGTTTGCTGATGACACTAAAATAGGTGGTATCATGGACAGTGAGGAAGATTATCAGAAATTGCAGCAGGACCTTGATCAGCTGAGGAAGTGGGCCGAGAAATGGCTAATGGAATTTAATATAGATAAGTATGAGGTGCTGCATTTTGTAAAGTCAAATCAAGGTAGGAGTTTCAGGGTGAATGGTAGGGCCTGTGGAGCAGAGGGATCTTGGAGTTCTGAAAGTGGAGTCACAGGTAGACAGGACAGTGAAGAACGGTTTTGGCACACTGGCTTTCATCAGTCAGGGCATTGAGTATAGAGGTTGGGAAGTTATGTTGCAGTTGTACAGGATGTTGTGTTCAGTTTTGGTCACCTTATTATCGGAAGAGTGGTATTAAACTGGAAGATTGCAAAAGAAATTTACAAGGATGCTGCCAGGACTCAATGGTCAGAGTTATTGGGAGCGGTTGTACAAGCTGGGACTTTTCTCTTTAGAGTGTAGGAGACTGAGGGGGGACCCTTATAGAGGTGTATAAGATCAAGGGAGGCATGAGTAGGATGAATGCACTCAGTCTTTTTCCTAGGGTTGGGGAATCGAGGACTAGAGGGTTCAATTTAAGGAATAAAAGGGAACCTGAGGGGCAATGTTTTTTTACACAGAGGGTGGTACACATGTGGAGTGAGCTGGTAGAGAAAGTGGTTGAGGCAGATACGTTAACAACATTTAAAAGGCATTTGGACAGGATTAGAAGGATATGAACCGAGTGCAGGGAAATGGGGTTAGCGTGGGCAGACATTTTGGTCAGCATGGACCAGTTTGGGCCAAAGGACCTGTCTCCGTGCTGTAGGACTGTATGACTCGATGATCTCTCTTCCCTTTATATGATTGCCACCTGAGTCCAAGACAAGTACTTGAGCAGATGTTCCTGATTCTAACCAGGGCGAAGCCTGGAGTTTCTTTAGGTCTGGAGAGTGGTGGGAATGGGTGACCTCAGGTTGGGAAGGAAAGCTTTCCTGAATTCACCAGGGTGGTTGTTAACTCTGAGCCTCATGTCCAGACAATCAAGACGTCTGTTACTGAAAAGCTCTGGAAATGTGAGTGAGGGCAGTTTGGAATGTCGGGCAGCAGGAACAGTCCCGACAGTCAGCTTTCAGGCTGCTGGGGCTTAAAAAGCTTTCCTCCTGCTTTTCTGGCCCTGTCCTGCTGGGTGTAGTCAGATTGAGAAAGCTACCGACATTTGCACCTGCTAGGCTCTGTGTGTGTATTTGCAAAGACCTGGTTAAAACCCGAATCCTGAGCTGGAGTGGGGTTCATGGGTGACCTTAACGACCAGTCCAGTTATTATTAAGTAAAGCATGATTGTGTAAACTGTGGGGATGATTTCGATCAGGAATCTACATCATCAAGAACGGATATGGCCATCGGTACGTAGATGTGGGTTCGCCTTTTAACGAGCTTATCTTTCATGGCAGTGAAGAGATTCTGAATTAATGCCACATGCAACAGTTATACCTCTGGAAGGTCAAACTTCTCCAATCTGATGGGCTTGACTCCCCTCTGCTGACTGGAGAGATTGGTGCTGGAAAAGCACAGCTGATCAGGCAGCATCCGAGGAGTAGGAGAATCGACGTTTCAGGCAAAAGTCCTTCATCATGATTCCTGATGAAGGGCTTTTGCCTGAAACATCGATTCTACAGCTCCTCGGATGCTGCCTGACCTGCTACGCTGTCAACACTCATCTCCAGCATCTGCAATCCTTGCTTTCCCCTCTGCTGAACCACTGACACTCAGCTGAATGACTAGCCTCGGCACCCTTGGCAGTGGGAGTGGGGAGGGAAACTTTAAGAATGGCTGTCTCTGTAACTCTCTGCGAGGTGACACAAAAAATTGCAGATGCTGGAATCCAAGGTAGAGAAGCAGGAAGCTGGAAAAACACAGCAAGCCAGGCACGTTCAGGAGGTGGAGAAGTTAATGTTTTGGGTATCACCCTTCACCGGACTGGGCATGGGTGTAAGAGGAGCTGCAAATAAGGGGGGGTTGGGGGGGGGGGTGGGGAAGAAGAAGAAGAAGAGGGGGGTGGAGTGATGAGATCGTTCCCCTCTACCTTTCTTCACCTACTCCTACCTCACTACTCCGCCCTCTCCCCACCTAAAATTCTCCCCACCCCCTTATCTGCAGCTCCCTTATGCCCACCCCAGTCCTGAAGAAGAGCTACTCCTGAAACGTTGACATTTCCACTTCCTGATGCAGCCTGGCTTGGTGTGTTCTCCCAGCCTCCTGCTTGTCCAGCTCTCAGGGAGTGCCACCTGGATGGTTGGGAACAGACCTGAGTCAAGTCAAGTGAAGCTTGTTCAGAAGCACTGTGTCTCTGTGTGGGACTCAATAACAAACAGCTGGACAGGCAGCAGCAGCACTGTGAACTCTCCAAAGGAGACAACAGCACTTTCTCAGCAGAGCTGCTGAGGGAGAGTCGATGTGATTTATTGTTCTGTGTTGTCACCGGTTTCAGTTGAACCGAGAATCCCAGGGAGCAGCGTGCACTTTGGCTGAGTGAAACACACTGCCCACTTTTGTGTTGCAGGTTCTCACTCAGCATCGCCGTGCTACACCACCAGCGCCTGAGAAACTTCGGGACTTGCACTCCACTTCCTCACTCCTACAAGGTACAGGTACAGCCTTCGTTATCTATTAGCATGCAGGAATGAAGGCAGAAAATGCTTGGAAATACTCAGCAGGTCAGGCATCATCGGGGGAGAGAGAGAGAGCAGAGTCCTGGTGGATAAAAATTGAAGTTTAAGATGTAACAGTTTAAAGCTAAAATAACGAAAAAAAGGAAGAAAGGAAAGTGAAGAACTGAAGAGAATATTTGTGATTGGGTGTAAGAAAATAAAAAAGATTTACATTTACTTACACGTCCCAGAAAA
This sequence comes from Chiloscyllium plagiosum, assembly GCF_004010195.1. Taxonomy (NCBI): domain Eukaryota; kingdom Metazoa; phylum Chordata; class Chondrichthyes; order Orectolobiformes; family Hemiscylliidae; genus Chiloscyllium; species Chiloscyllium plagiosum. The sequence continues at coordinate 59,507,597 of NC_057727.1, read as the reverse complement.
CAGTCCGAAATGATAACAGTTTCACTGCCAACAGATGAGGCCCATTCTGCTGAGTCTTGCCACTTTCAGATTTCAGATTAACAGCATCCACAATACTTTGTTTTATTAAATTGCATTTATGTAATACCTGTAATGATCACTGGGCATTTTAAAATCTAGCATTAGTTGCGCAGTGGGAACATCAATCAATCCAGAAGCCTGGGCTCCGGGTTCAAATCCCACCACAGGAACTAGTGAAATTTAAATTCAATTAATAAATCTGGAATTGAAAATTATTCCTATTAATGGTGACCGTGAAACTGTCTTTAATTGTTGTAAAAACCCATCTGCTTCCTTAAAGTCCTTACGGAAGGAAATCTACACATTTTCAGCCAGACTTTAAATACATGCCCCAGAAAATAAAGTTTATTCTCCACTATTCTGTGAAATTGTAAGTAAGCCACTTAATTGATGAGCAACAAAATGATAGCCGCAACCCATAAAAGAATTTAAAAATTGCTTTGTAGCTGTCACTATTGTCATGTCAAAAAGGCAAGACAGATGAATTGACAAGACAGTGTGATGGTGTAAGGCGGGACTAGGTGTTAATTGCACAGGCAAAGTCACAAAAGATGAGTCCAGAGAAAGTGTCAATGGGAGAAGTCAAATCATCACCATCTGAGATTCATGATGGAGCTGATTGTTACAAATAAATAAACGGGACACAACGTGAATGTCATGTTGCACCTAGGAATCATAGAAATTTGGAGATTTAAAAATAGAACAGAAAAAAAAGGCTTTTTAACTTAACGCACCAAATAAAGTAGATGAACTGATGGTCTGAATCAAAGTAACATGATTGTAAGGAGATAAAAATAGGGAGCTTAGTCTCGGGAGTGTTTGATCTTTTGGAGAGATAGGAAGGATGGAAACATAGGTGGGATAGCATTGTTAATGAAGAGATGAAATGAGGATAGTGTGAGAGTAAATCTAGGCTCGGATGATGTCCAGCCCATTTGGGTGGATTTAAAAACAGCACGGGAAAGAAGACGTTGTCAGGAGCAGCATATAAACCCCCCAGGCAGTAGCCCCTCTGGGAAAGGCTATAAATCACCAAATGATAGAAGCATATAAGAAGAATAAAACAATACTTATGGGTGACTTTAGTCTTGTTGATTGGGTTCATCAATTTGGGAAGGCTAGCCTTGCCAACAAATCAACCGTTTCCTGCAGCAATATATGATTGCACCAAACAGGAACAGCCTCTCCTGAATCTAGTAATGGATAATGTTGGATGTTTAATAAATGACCTCCGAATAAAAGACCCTCTAAGAAATAGTGACGTGAGGAACTTGGGTCAGAAGCAACTGTGTTTAACTTAAACAAAGGGCATTACAGTAAAAATGAGGATAGCGTTGGCTAAAGTGAACTGGATAGTCAGATTAGCAAGAGTGACACTACTCAAGCAGAGGCACATTTAAGAAGTTGACAATAAATAGAGAGAACGTAAACTGAGAGATAACTAGCAAGGAAGATAAAATTGACAATAAGGCCTTCTTTAAATATGTGAAAAGAAGAGAGAGGTCAAAGCAAGCATAGACTCCTTTGAAAATGAATCTGGGGAGATAGATTTGGGGAACAAGGACTTTTTCAGAGGAGTTGAACAAAGTTTACATCAGTCTTTATGGTGGAAGATATTTTGTACATCTTGTTAATACAGGGAAGGCATTAAGTACTGTCACCATCACTAGAAAGTAGAGTCATGCAGCGCGGAAACAGACTGTTCGATCTTACTCGTCCGTGCTGACCAGATTTCCCAAACTGGATTCGTCCCAACTGCCTGCATTTGATCCATATTCCTCAAAATCTTTACCTGTCCAAATGTCTTTTAAATGTTGTAAATGTACCTGCATCTACCAGTTCCTCTGGCAGTTCATTCCACATATGTACTACCTTCTGTCTGAAAACATTGCCCCTCATGTCCTTTTTAAATCTTTCTCCTCTCACCTTAACATTATGCCCACCAGTTTTTAAACTCCCCTACCCTACCCTTGGCTATTCACCTTATCTATGTCCCTTATGATTTTATAAATCTTTGTAAGACCACCTGTCAATCTCCTGTGCTCCAGGGAAGAAAGTCCCAGCCAATTCTCCTTCTCCTTAGAATACAAATCAAAAGTAAGTCTTTTCTGCACCCTCAGCAATGTAATAATATCCTTTCTTTAGTAGGGCAACCAGACTGTACACAGTATTCCAAAAGTGGTCTCACCAACGTTCTGTACAGCTGCAGCATGAAGTCCTAACTCTTATTTGGGGCTAAAGGCAAATAAGTCTGAATCCCCTGATCACATTCATCCTCAAATTTAAAAGAGGTAGCTGCAGAGATAGTGGGTGAGTTCGTTGTGATTTTACAAAAAAATTTATATTCTGGAGAAGTGCCAGAGGATTGGTGGTGAGGAAGGCATTTGGGTTGCTTACCTTCATTAGCCAAGGCATAGACTACAAAAGCAAGGAAGTCTTGTTACAACCTTACAAACTTTATAAAACATTGATTAGCTCACAGGTAGAATACTGTGCCAATCGTGGTTTCCACACTATAGGAAGGATGTGATTGCACTGGAGAGGGTGCAGAGGACATGTACCAGGATGTGGCCTGGGATGAAAAATCTCAGTGATGAGGAGAGACTGGCTAGGCTGGGTTTGTTTTCCCTGGGGCAGAGAAGGCCCAGGGAAGGTGGATCTGATTGAAGTACACAAAAGTATGAGAGCCATTGGTTATGAGAATCTTATCCCCATGGCAGATGTGTCCAAGACCAGAGGGCATCCATTTAAGATGAGGATGAAGTGGTTTTGAGGGTATCTGAGGAAACCGTTTTCCACCCAGAGCATGGTAGAAATATGGAGCAAGCTGCCTGAGAGGGTGGTAGAGGCTGATACACTCACAACATGTAAGAAACATTTGGATGAGCACTTAAAATGCCAGGGCATAGTAGGCTTTGGACTAAGTGCAGAGAAATGAGATTAGTGTAGTTTGGTGTTTGTTGGTTGGTATAAGAACATGGGGGGGGGGGGGGAGAATGGTATGTTGTTTCCATGCAGTGTAACTCTTATGACTATAAGTGTCGAGAGTGTAGTGCTGGAAAAGCACAGCTGGTCAGGCAGTATCTGAGGAACAGGAGAATTGACATTTTGGGCATAAACCCTTCATCTTGCTCCTCGGATGCTGCCTGACCTGCTGTGCTTTTCTAGCACTACACTCTTGACACTGATCTCCAGCACCCTCAGTCCTCACTTTGTCCTCTTATTACAGCAGATTGGGCCTGTACACAGACTTTAGAAGAATGAGACTTTATTGAAACATACAAGATTCTTAGGGAACTTGACAGGTTAAATGTGGAAAGGTTGATTCCCCTTGTGGGAAAGTCTAGGACCAGAGGGCATCATTGCAGAACAAGGGACCAGCTGTTTAGAGATAAGGAGGAATGTCTTCTCTGAAGGTGGTGAATCTGACGAATTCTTTACTTCGAGGGCTTTTGAGGCTGGGCCATGAAATGTATTCAAGGCAGCGATAGATTTTTTTTTATCAGTAAGGGAATCAAGGGTTGAGGGGAATGGCAAATAAGTGGAGGTGAGAATTATCAGATCATGATCTCATTGAATGCGGAGTAAACCTGGTGCACTGAATGGATTACTCCAGTCCCTACATCTTTAACTATGTGACTCCACAGATCCTTCCAGACCTACAAGTTTCTCCAGCACTGTGTTTTTATTTCAACTCTCTCTCTCTGTACCTTCATTAGAAAGCTCAATCCTTTAACAAGTTTTATCTGTGTAAGTCCTTTGCTTTTTCCGAACTGTTGATTGAAAATGTTTCCCCGATATGGGTGAATGAGAAATTTACGATCCTCCAGTCCTCTGTCACCATGCCTGAGGAGGATTAGAAGGCTTAAGCCAAACTGTCTGCACTCTCCACACTTAATCCACACAGGATCTTGACCAGATGGGCCAATGGGCTGAGGAGTGGCAGATGGAGTTTAATTTACATAAATGCAAGGTGTTGCATTTTGGGAAGGCAAATCAGAGCAGAACTTACACACTTAATGGTAAGGTTCTGGAGAGTGTTGCTGAACCTTGGAGTGCAGATTCATGGCTCCTTGAAAGTTGAGTCGCAAGTAGATAGGATAGTGAAGAAGGCATTTGGTATGCTTTCCTTTATTGGTCAGAGCATTGAGTACAGGAGCTGGGAGGACATGTTGCGGCTGTGCAGGACATTGGTTAGGCCACTATTGGAATATTGCGTGCAATTCTGGTCTCCTTCCTATCAGAAGGGTGTTGTGAAACTTGAAAGAGTTCAGAAAAGGTTTACAAGGATGTTGCCAGGGTTGGAGGATTTGAGCTACAGGGAGAGGCTGAACAGGCTGGGGCTGTTTTCCCTGGAGTATTGGAGGCTGAGGGGTGACCTTATAGAGGTTTATAAAATCATGAGGGGCATGGATAGGATAAGTGGACGAGGTCTTTTCCTTGGGGCGGGGGAGTCCAGGACTAGAGGGCATAGGTTTCGGGTGAGAGGGGAAACATTTAAAAGGGACCTAATGGGCAACATTTTCACACACAGGGTGGTACATGTATGGAATGAGCTACCAGAGGAAGTGGTGGAGGCTGGTACAATTGCAACATTTAAGAGGCATTTGGATGGGTATATGAATAGGAAGGGTTTGGAGGGATATGGGCCGGGTGCTGGCAGGTGGGACTAGATTGGGCTGGGATATCTGGTCAGCATGGACGGGTTGGACCGAAGGGTCTGTTTCCATGCTGTACATCTCTATGACTCTATGACTTACTTTCCGAAGTAACCTTGTGGATCAGGTAATCTTTCTATTCCATGTGTGCTCAAATACCTCCCCTTTATTTTTTTATCCTGTGTAATTTCTTTAAGCCTGTGACATTTGCCGCATTCTCTCCTCCTGTGAAAACGGTCTAATTTTAATTTGTCTTGTCATTTTCTTTTTTAATATACAATTTCAGAGATACCAGACATCACTCCTCGGACCATTTCGATTGTTTCCTCTACGAGTACTGCTTCTCTTGACACCCTGTACACTGGGTCGTCCAATTCGCTCGAGCCTCAGCAGTCCACAGCCACCTCCAGTCCTTCTGAAACTCCACCACCCCTCCCAGCCCGCAACACCTTTGCTGCTCCCAAATATCCGACCAGCCTCCCTCTCCAGGCTGACATGAGCCCAACACTGTCAGCTCACACCCTCAGCTCCAGAAGCCAGCTGCAAGAAACCACTGATATTGACCTGGACGGTGGAAGTGCACTCCCTCAAACCCCAAAGAAAGAGACTGCCTCATCAGTATCGCCTTCAGGATCCGAAGCACAGCAGGGCAAGGTCACGGCCGCAGTGCCCAAAACGATCGGAGCTGAGTTAATCGAATTGGTTCGCAAGAATACAAATCTGAGCTACGAACTGTCGAGGGTGGCGATTGGTGTGATGGTTGGACACATTCAGAGCTCAGTCCCAGCTGTGGTGGATGTCATGGAACAGATCCTACTCTCCCTGGTGGAGAGCAAGGTAGGTTAACAAGCACTGTAAGCTTGTGGCAATTTTCTGCTGTTTTTCTGAGGGAATAAGCAACGTACTTTCTTTTTAAGACACTGGGTTGTTTTAAAAACCCGCCATTTCTTGAAAAATCCCTGTTTCAGTGTAATTAAGCTGGTTGTAACCGTTTCAGTACAAAAGCAATATCGTCACTGACAGAATATTACCTGCATTTTGCTGAGTTTGCTTTATGAAATAAGCTCCTTGGTGTTCTGAAGGTGTTATGGTTTTTGCACCTAACATCACACTCCTGCTGAGCTGTGTGGTGGACAGCATTTAGCATGGCACTATTGTTCTTGACAGTGTCTCAGAGTGATAAAGCACACTGACCCTGGTCTGTCTCGTCATCTTTCATGCATTGTTCATGCACTTATTGTCAGTACACTAGATTGGCATCTTCCTGACCAGAGTAGCCCAGTGCTCAAGCGCGAGCTAACCCCGCGATTGTATTCTTTCTCCTCTCCAGCTCCTCTGTTTGTTTTCCATGTGGGAGTCAGCAATCATGGGACACAGTCGAAATGGATGTTGAGTTGCATCTGTGGTTCATGTGCCACTGATGTCACAAGCAGGCATGAACCTTTAGATAAGGCCCTGACTTGCGTAAGCATCAGAAGCATGATGTTGACCTTTTGGCCCCTTATACCTGCTCCATTGTTCAATACGATCATGTCTGACCTTGGTCTTCCACTTCACTTGTTCACCCGCTTCCCAAACCCCTCGATAGTCTGTCTATCTCAGCCTAAAGCATAATCAGCAATGGCACACCCACCAGGATAGAGGACAGGTTGGGATAAGGTTTCTCCTTGTGAGGACACCTAGCATTAGGGAGTCATGATCTGACTGAATGGTGGGGCAAACTCAGGGGAGTAAATGGTCTGCTCCTGCCATTTGTTGCATTATGTTGTCTGAGTGCAGATATTTTTGCTCATCTCAGTCTAACCCTTCTCCTAAGACTGTGCTTCCCTGGGTTCTAGATTCTCCAACCTGAGGGGGCGATCTCTGTCAGATCCTGAAAGAATCTTGGATGTTTCGATGAGATCATTTCTCATTTTTTTTAACATTACAGACTTAATTTTCTCAGCCTCTTTTTCACCCGAAGAGCAATCTCTTGCCTGAATAACCAGTCTAGTGAATGTTTGCTGTACCACAACTACTGCATCCATGAGAAGGATATTCTTCTTTTAAATGGAACGCAAAATTGTAAGCAATATTCTAACTCTGGTCTCTCAAAATAATTGTAGCAAGACTTCCTTAATCTGTACTCGGAATTCTGTGCAGTAAAGGCAGTATGCTATTTGCCTTCCTAATCGTTCACTCTGCAGTATCACCAAATCCCTCTGAATTTTGATTTTGTTTGCTGGAAGTGAATAAACTCGCACATCCCTACAATGTATTCCATTTAATTTACTTGTGTAGCAAGACTTCCTTAATCTGTACTTGGAATTCTGTGCAGTAAAGGCAGTATGCTATTTGCCTTCCTAATCGTTCACTGTGCAGTATCACCAAATCCCTCTGAATTTTGATTTTGTTTGCTGGAAGTGAATAAACTCTCACATCCCTACAATGTATTCCATTTAATTTACTTGTTTTGACCATGTATACTGTGCCTAAAGGTCATTGTGTTATGGACCAGGCCAGACCCCCCCCTCAAAATGTTTTTGGAAGGTAGTCTAGACCTTTATCTTATTTTAAAAGCACATGTGAAGTGGATATTCCAGGTATGATGCAGCTGGTCAAACCACTCGGCTTTAAGCAAAACAGAATTTGTTTGAACATGACAGCTGAAACATGAACAAAAGAAAACAGGATTTAGAGTAACTGAACTATTGGAAAGCTTAACTGACCCGACACCACAATGTAACTCAGGAGCTTTCCAATTCCCATAACATCCCATAAACACAACCCTTCGCAAAGGGTAAATTCAAATACAGGTTCTTACAGGCAGGGGAGATTTCAGAGAGGAAAGTCAGTAGTAATCATCTGCTGAAGCATGGAACCTTTTCTCACTGCAACAGCTTCTGTGACTGCTACAACTAAACCAAACTACAAAAATCTGGCCAGCCCCCTGCTATTGTTAAAGTAGACATATCCAGACATTTCGGCACCTCTGACTTTGCCATCCCTCTTGGAAAAATAACCCTTTTGAAGTGACAGCATTGTCAGAGTTGTCCTCTGATGTTTCATCCTGAGCTGCCAGTTTACTGCTGCTTTTGTCAATGCCTTCCACCTTCGAGCAGGGCTAAGAGGCAGATCCAAAGTCTACCCCAGTCAGAACAGCAATTGAAGCCACACAGGTTCACGCTATCTTTGAATGTACACTAGTCCTTAAGGCAAGAGAGCCAACTGGGTCTAGGCACGTGATCTTTCTCAATCCTTTATAGCTTCTATGTGTCCTCCTCACAGTTGAGGTTCCTGCAGAGCTCTGTATCACCAGCCAATGTAGATACATAACTCTGTGTATGTTCATCCTTGTCGTTAATGTAGACACATGGCTGAGGCCTCAACAATGACCTTGATGGTATTCCATTCATCCCTATCTGCTGCTCCTTGCTCATTAACTCATCCTTCTCCCATGCTAATGTATTAATCTCAAGCCTACGGGATGTATCTATTTTGTGCATTAATCTTCTGTATGGGCCATTATCAAATGCTGTGATTCTCTTTCATAATATGTTGACTTTTTCATGCTATGATTGACAGAAGATAACAAATTGATTGGCTATTAAGAGGAGGGTGGATATAAATGGATTGTGTTTGGGTTGGCAGGATTTAATGTGTGGGGTGCCATAACATTCAATGTTTTTATTTACAATCTTTATAAATGACTTTGAAGAGACTGAAGGTACGATTTCTAAATTTGCTGATGACACAAAGACAGGTAGGAAAGTAAATTAAGAAGAGCACAATTTAGAGGGTGGAGCACAAAGGATTTGTCCTCTTTGGCAAGTAGAATAGAAAAGTGTGTATTATTTAAATGGTGAGAGATTGCAGAGTTCCAAAATGCAGAGATCTGGGTGTTGGAGTGCTCAGATTGCAGAATGTTAATATGCAAATACAGCTCGGAGTTGGGAGAGCTAACAGAATGCTATTGTTCATTGTAAGGGGAATTGAAAACTAGAGTGGACATGCTATGCTAAGGAAAAACGGCATTGCATTGAGAGAGTGCAAAATGCTGTGCTACAGAGGGGTATGAATGTCGTGGGCCATGAATCACCTAACGGCTGACATAGATGCTTAACTCTGTCTGTTCATCCTTATCATTAATGTAGACACATAGCGTAGAACCCAACATTGACCTTCATGGTATTTCATTCATCCCTATCCACTGCTCCTTGCTCATTAACTCATCCTCTATCTATACTCATATATTAACCCATAGTTACAAGCTTTGGGTTAATACGTGCAGGTACAGAAAGTGATGAGAAAGGGAAATGGAATATTGTATATTGCAGGGGGAGAGGAATATAAAAGTGATGTTTGTGCTGTAGTTATATCGAGTGAGACCATATCTGATGGACTGTGAAGAGTTTTTGTTTCCTTAATTATGATACGATATAAATGTGTCAGAGGCTGTCCAGAGAAGGTTCACTCGATTAATTTCTGGGATGAAAATGTTACCTTATGAGAAAGGATTGGAAAGGCTGGACCTGCATTCACTGGTGACCTTATTGTAATATATAACAGACTGAGAGGACTTGACAGGGTGGATGATAAAAGGATGTCGGGACAATTGCAGAATAAAGGGTCTGCTAGTTTAGATGGAGATGAGGTTTTTTTTATATCACGAGGCTATGAAACACGCTTCTCCACAGAGTCTGCAGAGTTGTTAAATATTTTTAAGGGAGGGGTAAATAGAATTTTAACCATAACGCAGACAGAGGTAAGCTGGAATGTGGAATTGAAGCCACGATCAGATTAGCCCTAATTGATTGTACTGAATTATGGAACATGCTCAAGGGGCCAAGTGACATTTCTATGTGCATTATAACAATGTTTAGCTGAACAAATCGTTTATATTTATGTCTCTGCCGTTCCATCATTCCAATATTTCTCCGATCTCTATCTCAAAGGACCAACTTTAGCTACTCTCGTCCTTTTCACAAACGTGAAAATGTTCTTTAGATTAGATTAGATTGCTTACAGTGTGGAAACAGGCCCTTCGGCCCAACAAGTCCACACTGAACCACCGAAGCGCGCCCACCCAGACCCATTCCCCTACATTTACCCCTGCACCTAACGCTATGGGCAATTTACCGTAGCCAATTCACCTCACCTGCACGTTTTTGGACTGTGGGAGGAAACCGGAGCACCCGGAAGAAACCCACGCAGACACAGGGAGAACGTGCAAACTCCACACAGTCGCCTGAGACACAGACAGTCTTGAAAGCTGTTTTTATATACCTAGCTAGTTTATACTCGTTCTGTCTTTTTCTGCTTTTTGTCAGTATTTCCCAGTTTGTTTACTGATTTCTGAAACAATCTAAATCCTCAAGCGTACAACTGTTCCTTGCCACATTATAATTCTCTTCTCTCAATCTATTATCATCTGAACTTGCCTAGTCAGCCATGAATGAAACCTACTCGATCAGTTTTTGTACTTTGATGGAATTTTGTTTGATCATTTTGAATTATTTCTTTAAATGTAACTCATTGCATATTCACCACCATACGGTATGCTCTATTTACCCAAGCAGCCTCACCCTCTCTACATACCTATATGGTTAAAGGGGGATCTTTGTTTGCAATTGGAGTGTATGCTTTTTAAACCTGATATGAAATTAAATTGTAGTATGAGCATTTATTTAAATAGATTTCTTTTATCATGAATTAGTTAAGCTGCTTCTTTCCACATTACTAGCTATTCTGGAGAACATTTGAGTAACTCAACTTGCTTTGTTGATCCCATTGTTCTATGTGAAAATTAAAATCCCTCACAATCTTTATTATATATCAATAGCCTTTGTTACAAGCTTCACTAATTTCATGTTTAATGTTCAGTCCAGTGGTATAACTATTAAGGGACACCTAAACTGTTCTCACCAGTGTTTTCTGATGCTTGATATTCATAATCCCCACCATCCAGATCATCCTCATCCCAGTGACGGGTTCTCTCTGAGAGGGTCTCCCCTGGCAATGGGCTCTCTCTGAGAGGTTCTCCCCCGGCAATGGGCTTTGTCTGTGAGGGTCTCCCCCGGTGACTTGCTGTGACTGTGAGGGTCTCCCTGGTGACGGGCTCTGACTGTGAGGGTCTCCCTGGTGACGGGCTCTGTCTGTGAGGGTCTCCCTGGTGACGGGCTCTGTCTGTGAGGGTCTCCCTGGTGACGGGTTCTGTCTGTGAGGGTCTCCCTGGTGACGGGCTCTGTCTGTGAGGGTCTCCCTGGTGACGGGCTCTGTCTGTGAGGGTCTCCCTGGTGACGGGCTCTGTCTGTGAGGGTCTCCCTGGTGACGGGCTCTGTCTGTGAGGGTCTCCCTGGTGACGGGCTCTGTCTGTGAGGGTCTCCCTGGTGACGGGCTCTGTCTGTGAGGGTCTCCCTGGTGACGGGCTCTGTCTGTGAGGGTCTCCCTGGTGACGGGCTCTGTCTGTGAGGGTCTCCCTGGTGACGGGCTCTGTCTGTGAGGGTCTCCCTGGTGACGGGCTCTGTCTGTGAGGGTCTCCCTGGTGACGGGCTCTGTCTGTGAGGGTCTCCCTGGTGACGGGCTCTGTCTGTGAGGGTCTCCCTGGTGACGGGTTCTGTCTGTGAGGGTCTCCCTGGTGACGGGCTCTGTCTGTGAGGGTCTCCCTGGTGACGGGTTCTGTCTGTGAGGGTCTCCCTGGTGACGGGCTCTGTCTGTGAGGGTCTCCCTGGTGACGGGTTCTGTCTGTGAGGGTCTCCCTGGTGACGGGCTCTGTCTGTGAGGGTCTCCCTGGTGACGGGTTCTGTCTGTGAGGGTCTCCCTGGTGACGGGCTCTGTCTGTGAGGGTCTCCCTGGTGACGGGTTCTGTCTGTGAGGGTCTCCCTGGTGACGGGCTCTGTCTGTGAGGGTCTCCCTGGTGACGGGTTCTGTCTGTGAGGGTCTCCCTGGTGACGGGCTCTGTCTGTGAGGGTCTCCCTGGTGACGGGTTCTGTCTGTGAGGGTCTCCCTGGTGACGGGCTCTGTCTGTGAGGGTCTCCCTGGTGACGGGTTCTGTCTGTGAGGGTCTCCCTGGTGACGGGCTCTGTCTGTGAGGGTCTCCCTGGTGACGGGTTCTGTCTGTGAGGGTCTCCCTGGTGACGGGCTCTGTCTGTGAGGGTCTCCCTGGTGACGGGTTCTGTCTGTGAGGGTCTCCCTGGTGACGGGCTCTGTCTGTGAGGGTCTCCCTGGTGACGGGTTCTGTCTGTGAGGGTCTCCCTGGTGACGGGCTCTGTCTGTGAGGGTCTCCCTGGTGACGGGTTCTGTCTGTGAGGGTCTCCCTGGTGACGGGCTCTGTCTGTGAGGGTCTCCCTGGTGACGGGTTCTGTCTGTGAGGGTCTCCCTGGTGACGGGCTCTGTCTGTGAGGGTCTCCCTGGTGACGGGTTCTGTCTGTGAGGGTCTCCCTGGTGACGGGCTCTGTCTGTGAGGGTCTCCCTGGTGACGGGTTCTGTCTGTGAGGGTCTCCCTGGTGACGGGCTCTGTCTGTGAGGGTCTCCCTGGTGACGGGTTCTGTCTGTGAGGGTCTCCCTGGTGACGGGCTCTGTCTGTGAGGGTCTCCCTGGTGACGGGTTCTGTCTGTGAGGGTCTCCCTGGTGACGGGCTCTGTCTGTGAGGGTCTCCCTGGTGACGGGTTCTGTCTGTGAGGGTCTCCCTGGTGACGGGCTCTGTCTGTGAGGGTCTCCCTGGTGACGGGTTCTGTCTGTGAGGGTCTCCCTGGTGACGGGCTCTGTCTGTGAGGGTCTCCCTGGTGACGGGTTCTGTCTGTGAGGGTCTCCCTGGTGACGGGCTCTGTCTGTGAGGGTCTCCCTGGTGACGGGTTCTGTCTGTGAGGGTCTCCCTGGTGACGGGCTCTGTCTGTGAGGGTCTCCCTGGTGACGGGTTCTGTCTGTGAGGGTCTCCCTGGTGACGGGCTCTGTCTGTGAGGGTCTCCCTGGTGACGGGTTCTGTCTGTGAGGGTCTCCCTGGTGACGGGCTCTGTCTGTGAGGGTCTCCCTGGTGACGGGTTCTGTCTGTGAGGGTCTCCCTGGTGACGGGCTCTGTCTGTGAGGGTCTCCCTGGTGACGGGTTCTGTCTGTGAGGGTCTCCCTGGTGACGGGCTCTGTCTGTGAGGGTCTCCCTGGTGACGGGTTCTGTCTGTGAGGGTCTCCCTGGTGACGGGCTCTGTCTGTGAGGGTCTCCCTGGTGACGGGTTCTGTCTGTGAGGGTCTCCCTGGTGACGGGCTCTGTCTGTGAGGGTCTCCCTGGTGACGGGTTCTGTCTGTGAGGGTCTCCCTGGTGACGGGCTCTGTCTGTGAGGGTCTCCCTGGTGACGGGTTCTGTCTGTGAGGGTCTCCCTGGTGACGGGCTCTGTCTGTGAGGGTCTCCCTGGTGACGGGTTCTGTCTGTGAGGGTCTCCCTGGTGACGGGCTCTGTCTGTGAGGGTCTCCCTGGTGACGGGTTCTGTCTGTGAGGGTCTCCCTGGTGACGGGCTCTGTCTGTGAGGGTCTCCCTGGTGACGGGTTCTGTCTGTGAGGGTCTCCCTGGTGACGGGCTCTGTCTGTGAGGGTCTCCCTGGTGACGGGTTCTGTCTGTGAGGGTCTCCCTGGTGACGGGCTCTGTCTGTGAGGGTCTCCCTGGTGACGGGTTCTGTCTGTGAGGGTCTCCCTGGTGACGGGCTCTGTCTGTGAGGGTCTCCCTGGTGACGGGTTCTGTCTGTGAGGGTCTCCCTGGTGACGGGCTCTGTCTGTGAGGGTCTCCCTGGTGACGGGTTCTGTCTGTGAGGGTCTCCCTGGTGACGGGCTCTGTCTGTGAGGGTCTCCCTGGTGACGGGTTCTGTCTGTGAGGGTCTCCCTGGTGACGGGCTCTGTCTGTGAGGGTCTCCCTGGTGACGGGTTCTGTCTGTGAGGGTCTCCCTGGTGACGGGCTCTGTCTGTGAGGGTCTCCCTGGTGACGGGTTCTGTCTGTGAGGGTCTCCCTGGTGACGGGCTCTGTCTGTGAGGGTCTCCCTGGTGATAGGCTGTATCTGTGAGGGTCTCCCTGGCGACAGGCTCTGTCTGTGAGGGTCTCCCCAGCAGCGGGCTGGCTCTGTGAGGGACTCCCCGGCGACGGACTCTGTCTGTGAGGGTCTCCCTGGTGACAGGCTCTGTCTGTGAGGGTCTCCCTGGCGACAGGCTCTGTCTGTGAGGGTCTCCCTGGCGACAGGCTCTGTCTGTGAGGGTCTCCATGGAGACAGGCTCTGTCTGTGAGGGTCTCCATGGAGACAGGCTCTGTCTGTGAGGGTCTCCCCGGCGACGGACTCTGTCTGTGAGGATCTCCCCGGCGACGGACTCTGTCTGTGAGGGTCTCCCCGGCGACGGACTCTGTCTGTGAGGGTCTCCACGGCGACGGACTCTGTCTGTGAGGGTCTCCCCGGCGACGGACTCTGTCTGTGAGGGTCTCCCCGGCGACGGACTCTGTCTGTGAGGGTCTCCCCGGCGACGGACTCTGTCTGTGTGAGGGTTTCCCCTGGTGCAGGCTCCCTGTGTGTTTATAAAGTAACTGTGTACCCACCTGATGATTCTGGGTATCATTTTGTTTCACGGACCATCATCAATATGTTGAATTTAGCAGCAAAAGACTTACATGGGTTTTTTTCTAAATATGTAATTTAGCACAAACACCAGTTTCCCGGTTTCCTGTCGAGAAATCAAATCCCTACTAGAGATTAACAAACAGAGATGTTGTGGATCACTGCTGGGACAGGCAGAACTTTAACTCAGCCCTCCTGTGTCAGAGGTAGGAACATTAGCACTGCACCACAAGAGCCCATTAATCTGATCTTTATTTTTGTCTAAATAAATCCAACACCAAATCATTCTTTACACCCAATTCATAGGTTACAATCATTGCCCACCAGTGGCAGTGATAAACCCAACCATTATTTCAAACACTCATCACCAATTTATCAATCTGCCCGATTAGCAAGTTACCAACACTGAAACAATAACAAAAACCAGAAAAGGAGGGAAACCAAGGAGGGGCTATAACAAAATGTTGTTACTGGCGGAGACCATGCATTCTAGCCCTTGCCATGCCAACTCAACTTCACACTGACATTGATCATGTTCCCAAGGACCCCCACTGAGTCATGGCTGCATTGTTGTGGATCTGGAGTCACATGTAAGCCAGACCGGGTAAGGGCAGCAGATTTCCTTCCCCATATTAATAAACCACATCACTTCTCCATTTTATAAACCAACCATCGACATCACCAATTCTACCACTAACAAGAAACAAAAAGGTGAGAAACAAGGGACGGAGCTCTATCAGAATGGTGTCGGACTGGGAGATGATGCACCGCAGTGATCTAGATTCTTTTATTACTTTTAATGAATTTGTTCAGATGTGCTTTGGCACACCTTTGGTCCTGGTGGGACTTGAACCCAAATGACCTGGCCCAGAGGTGGGGACACTAGCACTACGAACCGGCCCCCCAATCATATCCTAAATGCGTGTTCAAAGCACAATACTTGATCAGTCTGGAGTTCTTGTGAAATAACGCCACAGAGGCATGTGTAAAGTCCTTGACACTGATCCATCTTCCTCAGAGCCAGCTCCCAGATTGAATAGGATGTCTGGCACTCCTGTTTATATGTTGCGCGGTACGGTGGCTCAGTGGTTCGGACATTGAAAAGTACAGCACCGTACAGGCCCTTTGGCCCTCGATGTTGTGCCAGCCTTTTATCCTACTCTAAGACTAACCTACATACCCTACATTGTACTATCATCCATGTGCCTATCCAACAGTTGCTTAAATGTCCCTAATGTATCTGACTCTACTACCCACCCACCACTCTCTGTGTAAAGGAATTACCTCTGGCATCTCCCCTAAACCTTCTTCCAATCACCTTAAAATCATGCCCCCTCGTGATAGCCATTTCTGCCCTGGGAAAAATCTCTGACTATCTACTCTATCTATGCCTCTCAACATCTTATACACCTCAATCAAGTCACCTCTCATCTTTCTTCTCTCAAATGAGAAAAGCTCTAGCTCCCCCAACCTTTCTTCATAAGACATGCCCTCCAGTCCAGGCAGCATCCTGATAAATCTCCTCTGCACCCTCTCTAAAGCTTTCACATCCTTCCTATAATGAGATGACCAGAACTCTACACAATATTCCAAGTGTGGTTGAACCAGGATTCTATAGAACTGCAGCATAACCTCGCAACTCTTAAACTTAATCTCCCTGCTAGTGAAAGCCAACACACCATATGTCTTCTTAACAACCCTATCAACTTGGGTGGCAACTTTCAGGGATCTATGGACATGGACCTCAAGATCCCTCTGTTCCTCCACACTGCCAAGAATCTTGCCTTTAACCCTGTATTCTCATTCAAATTTGAAGTTCCAAAGTGAATCACTTCACACTTTTCCAGGTTGAACTCTATCTGCCCCTTAGCCCAGTTCTACATCCTGTCAATGTCCCATTGTGACCTACAACAGCCCTCCGTACTGTTCACAACTCCACTGACCTTCATGTCATCGGTAAACCTACTAACCCACTCTTCCACTTCCTCATCCAAGTCACTTATAAAAATCACAAAGAGCAGAGGTCACAGAACTGATCCTTGTGGAACATCACTGGTCACTGAGCTCCAGGTTGAAAACTTTCTGTCTACCACAACCCTCTGCCTTCTATGGGCCAGCCAATTCTGTATCCAGGCAGCCAAATTTCCTTGTATCTCATGCCTTGTTATTTTCCGAATGAGCCTACCTTGGGGCACCTTAGCAAACGCCTTGTTGACGTCCATATACACTTAATCCATTGCTCTAACCTCATCAATGTGTTTTGTCATATCCTCAAAGAATTCAATAAGAATTGTGAGGCATGACCTGCCCCTCTCAAAGCCATGCTGACTATCTCTAATCAAACTATGGTTTTCCAAGTAATCATAAATCCTGAATCTCAGAATCCTGTCCAATACTTTGTCCATCACTGATGTAAGACTGACTGGTCTGTAATTCCAAGGGTATCCCTCGTCCTTTTCTTGAACAAGAGAATAACATTTGCCACCTTCCATTCATATGGCACTACCCCGGTAGACTGTAAGGACACAAAGATCATCACCAAAGGCGCAGCAATCTCTTCCTTCGCTTCCTGTAGCAACCTTGGGTATATCCCGTCTGGCCTGGGGATTTGTCTATCCTTGTGTTTTTCAAAATTTTCAGCACATCCTCCTTCCTAATATCAACCTGTTCTAGCATATCAGTCTGTTTCACATTGTCCTCACAACCATCAACCTCCTTCTCAGTTGTGAATACTGAAGCAAAGTATTAATTGAAGACCTCCCCTGCTTCCTCTGACTCCAGGCACAAGTTCCCTCCACTATCCCTGATCAGCCCTATCCTCACTCTGGCCGTCCTGTTGTTCCTCACGTAAGTACACAATGCCTTAGGGTTTTCCTTAATCCTACCTGCTAAAGCTTTCTCATGTCCCCTTCTAGCTCTCTTAAGTCCATTCCTCAGTTCCTTCCTGGCTACCTTGTAACCCTCTAGAGCCCTGTCTGATCCTTGCTTCCTCAACCTTAAGTAAGCTTGCTTTTTCCTCCTGACTAGATGTTCCACATCCCTTGTCACCCAAGGTTCCTTCACCCTACCATTCCTTCCTTACCTCAGTGGGACAAACTTGTCTAGTACTATCAGCAAGTGCTTCCTAAACAACCTCCACATTTCTACCGTGCATTTCCCTGGGAACATCTCTTCACAATTTAGGCACCCCAGTTCCTGCCTAATAGTGTTGTAATTCCCCTCTTCCTATTAAATAATTGCCCATACCGTCTGCTCCTATCCCTCTCCATGACGATAATAAAGGTCATGAAGTAGTGATCACTATCACTGAAATGCTCTCCCACCGAGCGATCTGACACCTGGCATGGTTTGTTGCTAAGCACCAAATTCAATTTGGCCTCCCTTCTAGTTTGTCTATTTGAACTAAGTAGGTTCCAATCATTATTAGGGAAGTTAAAGTCACCCATGACGACAACCCTGTTACTTGTGAACCTTTCCAAAATCTGCCTCCCAATTTGTTCAACCATGTCTCTGTTGCTCTTGGGGGGCATGTAGGAGGCTGTTCCTTTCCTGTTTCTGACTCCCACCCATACTTACTCTAACTTCCTGGAGCTGTGATGCTATCCCTGATTAGCAATGCCACTCCTCCACCTCTTTTACCACCCCTGCCTATTCCTTTTGAAACATCTAAACCCTGGAACGTCCAACAACCATTCCTGTCTCTGTGATGTCCAAGTCTCCGCAATGACCACAACATCATAGTTCCAAGTTTGTCACCCTTAATCCTGATACTTCTTGCATTAAAATAAACACACTTCAACCCATCACCTTTGCCCTATTAAGTGCCTGTCTCTCCTCACAAGCTCTCTGCATGCTGTATCTGGCTGTTCACTGTCTACTCCATCATTTGATCCATAGCTCAGGTTCTCACCCCCCTGCAAATCTAGTTTAAACTCTCTCAAAGAGCTCTAGCAAACCTCCCGTCCTCCCAGTTCAGGTGGAACCCATCTTCCTTGTACAGGTTCCCACCTTGCCCAGAAGGTATCCCAATGATCCACATTTCTGAGGCCCTGCAGCCGTGTGTTCATCTGCACTCGCTCTCTATTGCTAGCTTCACCAACATGTGGCACTGGTAGCAATCCTGAGATTACTACTCTGCTTGGCCTGCCTGCCTTGCTTCCAACCTAACTCCCTATATTCTCTTTTCAGGTCCTTATCCCTTCCCCAACCTATGTCATTGGTACCAATGTGTAACACAACTTCTGGCTGCTCTCTCTCCCCCGTAGACTCAATCCGAGAACTGCTGCCTCATAGCACCAGGTACCTGGATTCGATTCTCCCCATGTCTGCATGGGTTTCTTCCAGGTTCTTCCCACAGTCTAATGATGTGCAGGTTGGTGGGTTGGCCATGCTAAATTGCCCCATAGTGTTCAGGGATGTGTAGGTTTGGTGCATTAATCAGGGGTAAATGTAGAGTAATAGGTTAGGGGAATGGGTCTCGGTGGGTTACTTTTTAGCGGGTCGGTGTGGATGTGTTGGGCCAACTGGCCTGTTTCCACACTATAGGGATTCTATGATATCTATCAGTCAGAGCTCCCTGATTAGACCAGATTAACAACCCCAACCGGGGGACTCATGTTCTATGAGGTCAGCCTCATTACAATCACGACAGTTGTGGTTCAGTCTTTACAGGATCTAACTTTTTTTAAAACTCTGACCGTTTCATAGGCTGTTGCTTTTCGAGTACTGTCAGAAATTACCTCTTAGTGTTACAGCCGTGAGCATTTGATGTCCTCCCATTGTAAGTGTCCAAACATCTCATCCTACTGAGCAATCCCCCACTCCCCAGCCCAGCGTATACTCCATTGAGGAACTCAGTTATAAATGACCATCATAATTATTGATGTTTCTTTTTGACAGGATCTCAGTGCAGCTTTACCCAGGGGGCAGGTATGTCAGGATGAACAGAGACTTGAGGTGATCTTCACTGACCTGGCACGACATAAAAATGACTCTCAGCAGCGGAGCTGGGCTCTACATGAAGACGAGAGTATTATTTCCTGTTATTTGGAGGAGCTGCTGGGTATCCTGGTGAGCACTAAATAAGAGATGTTGCAGCTTACAAACTGTTCCAATGTGTGATCTGTTGGTCCTTTCTGAAAGAGTGGGGTGGCTCTACCAGGAAATACCATGTTTCTTCAACATTTGAGTTGAGCAAACTCAAGTTACCTAGGTCCACCTTATTCCCTTCTGATTCAGTCTCAGAATAAACAGGTCTGCCATCTATGGTGTTGTTGAGGAGGAATTTCCCCTGTTAGTCTCTGGAATTCTGTACCACGGCAAAGGAGGCTGGGACAATTCCTGTGTTCAGGTGTCTGATTGACAAGGGATTCTGGGTGACAGCAGGAAGGTGGGGTCATGATCAGGGTCTTATCGAATGGTAGAGCTGGCTCGAAGTGCTGAGTGGCTACTCCTGTTCCTCGTTCCACGACAATATAAACAAATTGGTCAGAATGGGCAGATGGAATTTAACCTACAAGGGTGTTTGAGACGGGAAACCTCGCAACCTTTAAAAATACTCCTTGGATGAGATCTTGAAGTGTGAGTCTATTTGATCCATCTGGTCTAGGAACGAACGCTATTGTTGATCTCAAGCTGCTTTGACTCACAAGAGGGTGATTGGTATACTAACTACCAAATTCCTTCATTATAAATTAAAGGCAACAGCTTACAGCAGCTAGTGGGAGGGGAAAGAAAAAGCTGGTTTTCTTCAGGCTTCAGGTATTTTCTTTATTGGAAAGAGAGTGAGAGAGACACACAACCAGCTCATCTAGCAGTTCAAAGGTGGCTTACTGTTTCATTCTCACTCAGCTGCCCAGGAACCAGAGAACTATTCAAGATTACAATTCCAACCTGTTAGCCAAAAAACACACTGCCCACACACACACACACACACACTGCTGTGCTGTCTCCAAACAGCTTCTCACACTGCTCGAACAAAGCAGCAGTGTGAACACAATACGCAATGAATTCCAGTAACTTTGTTTTAAAAGTACAGCAATTCCTTCTACAATCCCTGATTTTAAAACCGACCTCCTTCCAATTTACGAGGAGCAGGAAAATCGACATTTTGAGCAAAAGTCCTTCATCGAGAATGAGGCTGGGAGCCTCGGGGGTGGAGAGATGGATGGGAGGGTGTGGGCTGGGGGGTAAGGTAGCTGAGTGTGCAATGGGTGGATGGGGGTGGGGGTAAAGGTGATAGGTCAGAGGGAAGGTTGGAGCGGAAGGAAGATGGACAGGTGGGAAAGGTCATGAGGACGGTGCTGAGCTGGAAGTTTGGAACTGAGATAAGGTGGAGGAGGGGAAATGAGGTAACTGGTGAAGTCCACATTGATACTCTAGGATTGGAGGGTCCTGAGGCAGAAGATGAGGCATTCTTCCTCCAGGCGTCTGGTGGTGAGGGAGCAGCAGTGAAGGAGATGTTCCCTAAAGCGCTCTGCTAGGAGGAGTCCAGTCTCCCCAATGAAGAGGAGACCGCATCCAGTGCAACGGACTCAGTAAATGACATGTGTGGAAGTGCAAGTGAAACCTTGATGTGGAAGGCTCCTTTGGGGCCTTGGATGGGGGTGAGGGGGGAGCTGTGGGCACAGGGTTTGAAATTCCTGTGGTGGCAGGGGAAGGTGCCAGGAGGGAGGGTGGGTTGTTGGGGGAGTGTGGACCTGACGAGTTAGTCATGGAGGGAATGGTCTTTATGGAAAGCGGATAGGGGTGGGGAGGGAAATATATCTCTGGTGATGCGGTCAGTTTGTAGGTTGCGGAAATGGCGGAGGGTGATGGAGGTTGGTGGGGTGGAAGATGAGGACCAGGGGATTATACTTTAACCAACTCATTCAATGTGTGGCAGCTGGAGGTCACTGTGGGAACCGTTAACTTGGACTTGGGCAAATAATGCTCTTATTGTTTTAATGACAAGACAAGAAACGATGAAAAAGCAGTGGAATATACATAGATCGTACAAAACCTGTTGCACAGGATTCAAAATGTATAGTAGAGGAGGTGGAATCGAACAGTGCTGGGTTCAGTTCCCGTCTGGAGTACTGCAGTCAGTTTTAGACAGCACATTACAGGAACAGTTTATTGGCCTCGGTTGCCGTACAAATTCAGTAGAATAATATCATGAATAATCTGTTACATCCTGAGGACAAGTTTCAGAAATCTTGTTTGTATTGTTTCTGTCTAGAAGATTGAACAATGATCTAAAGGTAATCAAATGATAAAAGGTATCTTAGAACATAGAACTGCTGAACACACAAATGGAATCCTTCTGATGCGATCTTCTGCCAATCCCTTCTGCCTGCTATTGGTCTCTAGCCCTCCATTCCTTACATGTTCATGTGCTTATCCTAAAGTCTCTTAAATGCCCTGATTGTATCTGAACCCCTCACCACCTCGGCAGCCGTTCCACGCACCTGCCACACTCTGTGTAAAAATTTTGTCTCTCACATCTCCCTTGGACTCTTCCCCTCTCACCTTAAATCCATACCTGTAGTCTCAAACCTTTCAGCTCTGGGAAAAAGAATCTGACTGTCAACCCTGCCTCTGCATGTTCTAACAACTCTCAGCCACTGCAGAGAAAACAACCCTAGTTTTTCTAACCTCTCCTTATAGCTCTATCCAGGCAGCATCCTGGTAAACCTCTTTTGCATGTTCTTCAAAGCTTCTACTTCCTTGCTGTAATGTGGCAACCAGAATTGAACGCAGTACTCTAAGTGTAGCCTAACCCAAGTCTTACGAAGCTGCAACATGACGTCCTGACTCTTGTACTGAATTCCCTGACCAATAAAGGCAAGCATGCCATACACCTTCTTTACCACCATATCTACGTGCGTGGCCACTTGAGCTATGGACTTGAACCCCAAGATCCCTCTTCACATCAAACCCCAAGATCCCTCTGAACATCAGAGAAGCAACGTTCCCTGATACAGAAATTCATCACAAGATGAAGCAGTCTTGAACTTTGAACTGGAATCATTGGGAATGAAATCAGAAAGTGGTTGCACTCAAACAATGGTGGAAACCTGGAACTTTACCTAAAAAGGACCGTGAATGCTGGAGGGCAGTTCAAATGTTCAAGACTGTGATTAATAATTTTTTTGTTAGTTTAGGAGGTCAAGAGATCTGTAGCTAACATGGGGCAATACTGTGGAGCTGTAAATGACCTGGAATCTAATGGCCTGCTGACCAGCCTACGAGTGCTGAAAAGAAGTCGTCTTAATCCTACATAAAGCCCCAGCTTCCTGACTGCTTCCTCTGTGCTGTCTCTGAGAGGGAGGGAACATAGTCTTGATGATACCGATGACATTCAGAAGCGGGTAATCTTGTAAGGGATCCAGGACTTCTCCAAGTTTGATAGAGCATGGGTTCATAGCAGCAGCAGAGTGGCTGTGAAGCCAACAGCAGAAGGAGCTATTATAGAAACTGGTGGTTGCTGTATTCATAGAAACCCTACAAAATCATAGTGGAACCATCCCTACAGTGTGCCCAACAGGTCCACACTGACCCTCCGAAGAGTAACTTTCCCAGATCCATTCCCCTACCCTATTACTCTACGTTTACCCCTGTCTAATGCACCTAACCTACACATCCCTCAACACTATGGCTAATTTAGCATGGCCAATTCACCTGACCTGCACATCTTTGGATTGTGGGAGGAAACCGGAGCACCTGGAGGAAACCCACGTAGACACAGGGAGAATGTGCAAACTACAACACAGACAGTCACCCGAGGCTGAAATCGAACCTGGATCCCTGGTGCAGTGAGGCAGCAGTGCCAACCACTGACTCACTGTGCCGCCCAGAAAATCATTTGAAAAGCGCACACAGACCAATCTGGTCTTCTCTGAGATCTTGCAGCTTGCTCAATTCCAGCAGAATTTTTTTTTTCTCCTAACTTGCACATCTCTCAGCTCTACTTATTATTGTCCGATAAAACAGTGGGTTTCATAAGCAGAAACTATGTGCTGCAATCAATATAGGGGATGTGTGCTGGATTCTGGAGAGAACTCTGTCCACCAGCAACCACTCTCACTGTTTCTTTTACTTTCTCAGACTGATGCCGATCCAGAAGTCTGTAAGAGGATGACGAAGAGGAACAATTTTGAACCAATTCTTTCACTAATTGCATACTATCAGATGGTAAGGAACACTGGGTTAAGAATGTGCATGATGGGCCAGAGAGGGACATCATTAGACTTTTCGGTCTTACAGGTTGATTTTACTTTATAAATAATTCTTTCAGATTTCTCACCACTTGACCTCAAAACTGGGGCCAAGAGTAAACTCAAATGGTGCTCTCCCATTGGCAGTGTGATTAGAGAGTCAGGGGAGGGGTGTGTTCCTGATAATTCCTGGCGCTGCAAGGTTTTGGCATTTGTTGCTGTAGGATTATACTAGCCTTGCTTTGATGTTAAACATCAGATTTTTACCCCAGTAGGAGACAATGCAGCTGAACTAAGGCATTTCTCATACAATCCCATTGCTCTATTACCTCCCACTCACTAAACCTGATTTTCCCCACAGGGTACTCCATTTTTACCTCCTTTATCCCCCACTAATCTTGTTCTCCTAATTGCTGCCTCGTGTAAGTTTGTCTAGATTCTGAATTCTTGGCTTGATGCAGCAAGATATGGGTTTCTAACTTGAGTTAGGATCATTTGAGTGAGGTGTTATAAATACATTAGACAAGCAGGAATGACAGAATGGGAATTTCTAGTCCTTGAGGGCACAGGGTCCCTTGATTGCTGTCGGCAAAGGCAGTCTTCCTTCTCCCCAGAAGTATTGCTCAGTTGTGTCACACAAATAATATCACCGAAGCCAGAGTGGAGCTCTCAGCTTCCACATGGCAGCACAGTAGCTTAGTGGTTAGCACTGCTGCCTTACAGCGCCAGGGGCATGGGTTCGATTCCCACCTCGGGCAACCGTATGTGTGGAGTTTGCACATTCTCCCCGCGTCTGTGTGGGTTTCCTCACACATTCCAAAGGTATGCTGGTCGGGTGAATTGGCCATGCTAAATTGCCCAAAGTGTTAGGTGCATTAGTCAGGGGTAAATATAGAGTAGGGGAATGGGTCTGGGTGGGTTACTTTTTGGAGAATCAGTGTGGACCCCCCCCCAAAATAGTCAAAGTGTGCCACTGGAAAAGCACAGCAGGTCAGGCAGCATCCAAGGAGCAGGAGAGTCAACGTATTGGGCATGAGCCCTTCATCAGGACATACCTGCTGAAGGACTTATGCCCAAAATGTCAACTCTCCTGGTCCTCGGATGCTGCCTGACTTGCTGTACTTTTCCAGCGCCACACGTTTTGGACTCTGATCTCCAGCATCTGCAATCCTCACATTCTCCTATTTTAAAAAATGGCTGAGGTAAATTCTAAGATGTAACTTCAAACTGACATAGAACCCAAGCGATTAGTAATCTTCTCAAAATCATTGACTCATTTCGCATATTTTCGCAATGTTTTTTTCACAGGCTAATCCATCTGTCTATTACAAATGATCCTGTTGCAGATATGACCAAATCTTATGTTGAGCTCTGAGCTTTACATTACTCACCGGTTGTGGCAGAATACTCTATGTACTCAGCGAACAGCATAATTCTTCCACCTCTATCTCTTTCTCTCTCGTCTGCTTAACATGAAATGTGGGGCTTTGATTTTCTTTGTGCTTTGAATTTGTCTCTTGTTTTTACTATTTTTGTCCATCTCTGTCAAATCATCCCTCAAAAGCCCTTCAATTTGTGAGAATGCATCTGAGGCCATTCTTGTTTTCTACCAGATGCTGTTGAGAAATAAGATGAGAGGGTCAAAGCTACATAGATGTTGCCACTTTACCATTTCTACTAAAGATGACCTTGTTGCTTTCAAATGTGACTCCTCTTTTGGTAACTCTGAAATTACATTTGCCGCTTTAGTTTTAATCATTTGTTTGTTGTGCATTTTTATGTCCAGACACAGTTAGGCAGAAGTGAATTCGACAGATAGTGGTGAAGGGCAAGCTGAAAAGCAGAAGTAGAGTTGAGGCAGATGGAAGACGGGTAAGACAGGGAAGAATCTCAGTGCTCAATAATCATAGGATCCCTACAGTGTGGAAACAGGCCATTCAGCCCATCGAGTCCACACCAGCCCTCTGAAGAGCAGCCCACCCAGACTCACCCCTTGTAACCCTGGATTTCCCATGACTAATCCACCCTCGCCTGCACGTCCCTGGAACAAGATGGGCAGTTTGGCTTGGACACTTCACCCTAACGTACACGTTTTTGGACTGTGGGAGGAAACCGGAGCACTCAGCGGAAACCCATGCAGACATGGGGAGAATATGCAGACTCCACACAGACAGTGGCCCAAAGGTAGAATCAAACCCGGATCCCTGTCACTGTGAGGCGGCAATGCTAACTACTGAGCCACTGTGTCACTGATAATAATGATCCTAGCTGCAACCCACCTTCCTTTGCCACCAACCAATTGGCAATCCTCATCAAGACTCTGTGTGGCAGGTTGGGAAAGTAAGGATTTTTTAAAAATCTCTTTTGGCAATTTAGAGCAGAGAGGATGGAAGCTAGGGAAGTTGCGTACTCCTCTTGTGGGATGTGGGAGGTAAGGGTCACCACTAGTGTCTTCGCTGACTTCACCGACAAGAAGTGCACCCAACTCCTGCTCCTCATAGACTGCATTACGGAATTGGAGCTGGATGAACATTGAATCATTCGGGAAGCTGAGTGGGTGATAGAGAGGGGTTATAGGGAGGTGGTCACACCAAAGCTACTGGATAAAGGGAGCTGGGTGACCGTCAGGAGAGGGAAAGGGGATAGGCAGATGGTACAGGGAATCCCTGTGACCATTCCCCTCAATAATAAGTATACCGTTTTTGATACTGTTTGCAGGGGGAGGGGGAAAGCCACAGCGACCAGTTCTCTGGCACTGAGCCTGACTCTGTGGCCCAGTAGGGAAGGGTAGAGAATAGGAGAGCGATAGTGATAGGAGATTCAATGGTTAGAGGAACAGACAGGAAATTCTGTGGTTGCAAACGAGATTCCCAGATATTATGTTGCCTCCTGGGTTCCAGAGTCAGGGATGTTTCGGATCGAGTCTATACGATTCTTAACGGGGAGAGTGAGCAGCCAGAAGTCGTGGTACAATGACCGAGCTAGGAAAAGGGATGAGGACCTGAAAAGAGAATTTAGGAAGTTAGGTTGGAAGCTAAAAGACAGGACGAGCAGAGTAGTAATCTCAGGATTCCTACCAGTGCCACATGCTAGTGTTGCCAGGAATAGAAAGCGAGTGCAGCTGAACAATGGCTACAGGACTAGTGTAAGAGGGAGGGCTTCAGATATGTGGATTATTGGGATACCTCCTGGGGAAGGTGGGACCTGTTCAAGAAGGATGGGTTGAACCTGAACTGGAAGGACACACCAATGTCCTGGGCAGGAACTTTGCTAGAGTTAATCAGGAGGGTTTAAACTAGTTTGTCAGGGGATAGGAACAGGAGCTACGGATCAGAGGATGGGGTAGCTGGTGAACAGGCAGATACAGCGTGCACAGAGTCTGTGAGCAAGGATAGACAGTTGATAGGGCAAAGTTGCAGTCAGTGTTATGGGTTGGTGTGTGTCTATTTTGCTGCAAGAAGTGTCAGGAGTAAGGTTGATGAAACTTAGATCAGCATTTGGAGCTACGATGTTGCCATTGTGGAGATTTGGATGTCACAGGGCAGCAATGGTTGGACATTCGGGGTTTAGATGTTTCAAGAGGAATCAGGAGGGAGGTTAAAAAAAAAGGTGGGAGAGGTGGCATTGCTAATCAGGGATATGATCTCAACTGCAGAAAGGGAGGTCATTGAGGAGGGTTTGTCTACAGAGTCAGTATGGGTGGAAGTCAGAAACAGGAAAGTATTGGAAGTTTTCTACAGACTGCTCCAAAAGCAACGGAGACACGGCGGGGCAGATTGGAAGGCGGATTTTGGAAAGGTGCAGGAGTAACAGGATTGTTGTCACGGGTGACTTCAACTTCCCTACTTAGTGCAAGTAGTTTGGATGGAGTAAATTTTGTCAGGTGTCTCCAGGAAGGATTCCTGACTCAATATGTAGGTAGGCTGACTAGAGGGGAGGCCATATTGGATTTGGTGCTTGACAACGAACGAGGTCAGGTGTCAGGTGGGAGAGTATTTCAGTGATAGTAATCACAACTCCCTGATCTTTACTATAGTCATGGAGAGGGTAAGAGCAGATGATGTGGGAAAGTATTTAATTGAGGGGAGAAGGGGGAATTACAATGCTATTAGGCAGGAACTGTGAAACATAAATTGGGAACAGATATTCTTAAGGAAATGCATGACAAAAATGTGGAATTTGTTTAGAGAGCACTTGCTGCGTGTGCTGGATAGGTCTGCCCCACTGAGGCAAGGAAGGCATAGTAGGGTGAAGGTACCTTGGATAACAAGGGATATGGAACACATAGTCAAGAGGAAGAAGGAAGCTTACTTAAGGTTGAGGAGACAAGGATCAGATAGGGCTCCAGAGGGTTACAACGTAGCCAGGAAGGAACTGAAGAATGGACTTAGGAGAGCTAGAAGGGGGCATGAAAAACCCTTGGTGGGTAGGATTAAGGAAAATCCCAAGGCATTCTGCACTTATGTGAGGAACAAGGGGATGGCCAGAGTGAGGGTAGGGCCGATCAGGGATAGTGGAGGGAACTTGTGCCTGAGGTTGGAGGAGGCAGTGAAGTTCCTTAATGAATACTTTGCTTCAGTATTCACTAGTGAGAGAGACCTTGTTGTTTGTGAGGGCAGCATGAAGCAGGCTGATATGTCAAACAGATTGATGTTTAGAAGGCAGATGTGCTGGAGACTTTGAAAAACTTGACTATAGATAAGTCCCCGGTCCAGACAGGATATACCCAAGGTTACTATGGAAAGTGAGGGAAGAGAATGCACCACCTTGACCTTTGCGTCCTCACTGTCCACAGGAGTAGTGCCAGATAATTGGAGGGTGGCAAATGTTATTCCTTTGTTCAAGAAAGGTAATAGGGATAACCCTGGGGATTACTATGTTATGAAGGTGTAAGGGGTACTGTACCTTTACGAGAGTTAAAAGCTAGCAGAACTACCTGACACAGCACCAAGTGTTCTGAACAAGGTAACATTTGGTCGAACAGCCAGAGTAGCTGGGTTGCCTGGACACAAAAGAAAACAAATTCAGATTCAGCCAATCAGTTTAAATTATGCCCCAAAATACCAAACTCCAATCAAGTTTGAATTTAGCATTTTGACAATATTAACACCAATGAAACAATCTGATGCTTTGGGATATAAAACTGAAACAAAATTGAACAGTTGGAGGAGAACTGCGAAAAGACCAACAAATGTCGGCTGCAAGTGAGAACTCTCTGAGAGGTACCTGTCCAGAGAAGGCGTTTTCCCAGAGAAAATACCAGCAAGACCAACCTGGAGAGCAACTCTCCAGAGGAAGATGCAAAAAGAAGATTCAACAGGTGGCTGGTTTTGAAATTTGAATTTTTCGGTAAATCTTAATCGAGGGGGTTTTATCGACCTGTAACGGGAAAGTAAAAAAAGATAGGTTAGCGAAAGGAGTTGTAAATAGTTTTTAGTTAATATTCTATGTTAGACTTTAAAGCATAAAGTTCTTAATTTTTTTCTACTTGAAATAGTGACTTTTGGGATAGTTTTTGTAGAAATATTATGAAATCCATACAGTGTGGAAACAGGCTGTTTGGCCTAACAAGTCCACACCGACCCATTCCCCGACACCTACCACTCTACATGACCCCTGACTGATGCACCAAGCCCACACATCCCTGAACACTATGGGCAATACCCCTAATCTGCACAACTTTGGACTGTGGGAGGAATCCGCAGCACCCAGAGGAAACCCACGCAGACACGGGGAGAATGTGCAAACTCCACACAGACAGTCGCCCCAGGCTGTGAGGCAGCAGTTCTTGACCTCTTGAATTTTAACAGATTACAGCATGGATTAAATCATTTCTGTATTGCAGGTTTAAATTAGTGTCGGGGTGGTGGTGGGGGGGGGGGGGTTAGTCTACTCCATGTCATACATTAATGGTGGACATATTATTGGAGAGGATTCTGAGAGACAGGATTT
Organism: Chiloscyllium plagiosum; assembly: GCF_004010195.1. Classification (NCBI taxonomy): domain Eukaryota; kingdom Metazoa; phylum Chordata; class Chondrichthyes; order Orectolobiformes; family Hemiscylliidae; genus Chiloscyllium; species Chiloscyllium plagiosum. The sequence goes on along the minus strand of NC_057727.1, from coordinate 59,478,167 downwards.
ATGATTATTTGGAAAAGCATAGTTTGATTAGAGATAGTCAGCATAGCTTTGCAAAGGGCCTCACAAGCCTTATTGAATTCTTTGAGGATATGACCAAACACATTAATGTAGTTAGAGCAGTGGATGTGGTGTATATGATTTTAGCAAGGCGTTTGATAAAGTTCCCCATGGTAGATTCATTCAACAGCAAGGAGGCAAGGGATACAGGGAAGTTTGACCGTCTGGATACAGAATTGACTGGTCCGTAGAAGACAGTGTCTGGATGTAGGCTTGCTCGCTGAGCTGGGGGTTCATTTCCAGACGTTTCGTGACCATACTCGGTAAGATCTTCAGTGGGCCTCAGGCGAAGCACTGTACATGATTCCTGCTTTCTATTTATATGTTTGGGTTTCCTTGGGCTGGTGATGTTAGTTCCTGTGGTAATGTCATTTCCTGTTGTAATGTCATTTCCTGTTCTTTTTTTCAGGGGTGGTAGATGGGGTCTAACTCGATATGTTTATTGATAGAGTTCCGGTTGGAATGCCATGCTTCTAGGAATTCTCATGCGTGTCTCTTTTGGCTTGTCCTAAGATGGATGTGTTGTCCCAGTTGAAGTGGTGTCCTTCCTTATCTGTCTGTCAGGATACCAGTGAGAGAGGGTCATGTCATTTTGTGGCTAGTTGGTGTTCAAGTATCCTGGTGGCTAGTTTTCTGCCTGTTTGTCCAATGTACCTGCCCTGAGATGTTAAAGGATCAGTGCACACAAGGCCTCTCTGATCCATGCTGTTTCCCAAGGTGTTACGTCTTGCATTCCCTTGCCTTTTTTGTCTTGCCTAAGTGCATCACCTCACATTTACCCAGATTGATTTCCACTTGCCACTGATCAACCCATCTATATCCTCTTATAGCCTAAGGTTAACCTCCTCACTAATTGCCATCCACCAATTTTTGCATTATCTGCAAGCTTACTGATCAGTCCTCCTACATTCAAGTCTCAATCTGGTAGAGAAACGACAAACAGCATGGACCCCAACAGTGAGCCCTGTGGAATCTTGAAGCTTTGACATATTAAGAGTTTCAGTTCATTGTGTTTGTAATTATAATTTCTGTCACTTTTCTTTTAATGGAGATTTTAGGAGCTGATCCAAATCGTCCCTCCAGCGTACTGCAGTAGTTTGCATTGCCTTTCCTTACTCTGGAATAATGAAACTGGAGTGATTATTCTGGTGTGTCTTCAACATTTTTCCTGATGGGTATCTCAGTAGCCCTTATCTTGCCGTTTTGCAGGAACTGAACTCTTGCCTCAGCTCACGAATTGCTCATTCAGCTTTTCCTTAATCTTCCTGGCTTCTCATTTTTCACCTCTGATTACTCCAACTTTCAGTCTCTTGTGTCAAAGCAACTTTTACACATCTGACTCGTGAGTAAAATCCTTTTGAAGAACAGCCAAGCTCTTGTTCAAATTTCTGTTCAGTCAGAGTCACATTTCTGATCAGTGGTTCCCTTTCCTGTGCTGATGATGTCAGTCTGACCCAAGAGTGCTCATACTGAATCACTGTTAAGTGCTGAGAGTCCATTAACACTGATCTGTCAGCTGTAACTGTCCTTAAAGGAGGTAACGCGAGGTGTCCCGTAAATATCTGCAATGTGCCTCAACTATTTACCATGTGTTGAAGAATACAAAAGAGAGCTGTACGTTTAAGTTTGCTGATGTTACAAAGGTTCAGTGGCACAGTACTGAATGTGGACAGCAGCATCCCAAATTAATCAAAAGATGTTGTTAAATTTTCAAAATGAATAAATTTAACCGTTTTCTTTTGTAAACAAAGGGTGGTGTGAGGAAGAAGCTTCCCACACAGCGATTAGTTAAGGTCTGGAATGCACTGCCTGGCAACGTAGTGGAGGCAGGTTCAGCCGAGGCATTCAAGGAGGCATTGAATGGTTTTCAGATTGAAAGTGTGCGAGATATGTGGAGAAAGCAGGAGGTTTGTGTTAGGTGGTAGAACTAGTGCAGGCATGATGCACTGATGCTCGGTAACAAGTCTGAGAGCAAATGGATTTTGACACAGCTTCCATACAAGGTTATTTGTTTCGCTTGATTGCTATCGAAAAGTTAAGAAGACTGAAGTTCCAAAGCCAATTAGATGTCCATGTCTGCAGATTGCTATCACTGTGGTGGTCAGGCATAAGAATTAGTGAAAGCTTAGCTTTATCTTGAGAGGTTTTAGAATACAAAAAGAACAAAGTTTTGCTGCAGTTCACAGGGTGGCTCAGTGGTTAGCACTGTTGCCTTACAGCGCCAGGGTCCCAGGTTCAATTCCAGCTTTGGGTGACTGTCTGTGTGGAGTTTGCACATTTTCCCTGTGTCTGGATGGGTTTCCTCTGGGTTCTCCGGTTTCCTCCCACAGTCCAAAGATGTGCAGGTCAGGTGAATTGGCTGTACTAAATTGCCCACAGTGTTAGGTGCATTAGTCAGAGGGAAGTGGGTCCGGGTGGGTTGCTTTTCAGAGGGGCGGTGTGGACTTGTTGGGCTGAAGGGCCTGTTTCCTCACTGTAGGGAATCTAATCTAATCTAATCTGTCCAAAGCACTTGTTGAACCATATTGGATGTACGAGTACAGAATAGGCTATATTGGCCTTGGAGGGGAGTGCAGTGTGGGTTCACCAGAATAGCTCCAGGGCTCAAGGCTTAGGTTGTGAGGAGAGATTAGATAAACCAGGCCTGTATCACCTAGGATATGGAAAAGGTTGATGTGGTTGGTGTTCTTTTTTGGACTTGAAAGGAGGCTGACAGAGGATAGGGGTGGGGGTTGGATTATAGGGAAGGGACCATAACATTAACTATGGAGCTAGAATGATCAGAGATGTTCGGGAATATTTCTTTGCACAAAGGCTGACATAAATGTGACCTGTCTCCCACAGAAAGAAACAGATACTAGTTTAATTAAATCTAAGATCCAATTAGGTGGTGAGGAGCCTCTGTGTGGGTGGAATGAGTCATTGGAGGAACAATGAAACCGGTTTGGGGGTCTGAATCACTCTCCAATACTCCTCATTTCATCATATCAAGGCAGAGATGACAGCTCGGGAAGAGAGCTATTCAGCTGATCAATCTATACTAAGTCTCCAAAGAGCAATGCCCACGTGCTGTCTTCCCCATGCATCCTTTGTGACAAAGTAGGATGTCTGTAGTTCAGGTTCCTCTGTCTGAGAACCCACTGAACCAGTCCTTTGGAGAGTGCTGTTTTATTTATATTAACCCGTTCTTCCTTTCAACTGTGCAGCTGCATCACATTTCCATGACATTTTGGGATTTTACCCTCAGGTGGCACATTGTCTCGTTTCCTAGCTTCCACTATTCCCAGGCTTTGTTCCTGAATTTTGAAGCCCTGCTCCAGTGTTGTTACAAACCTTTCACCTTGACACCTCCAGTCTGCCTGACACTACGCAACTCAGTGTGTGGGACAGGAGACCAGACAAGTCCTGATTGGTGGGAGGTGAGGAGTGGGTGTCACTGTTAAGAATTGAAAGTTCAGGGTCAGCACTGCTGCTACTGACTCCAAACAGAGTGTTGAGATTTGTGCTAGTCCTTGTGCACATCTGTGATTGTGACATCTATCTCCTATGATCCAGTGACTGAAAGCTTTGAAGTATTTCAAAAGATAAAGATACTGAAGTTCCATTAGTATTGTTGTTCTGAAGTGTGTACTGGGATGGTGGTGGTGGTGGTGGGGGGGCCTTTAGCTCAAGCCTTGGTACACTGACAGTATTGAGAGCTTGGTGAGTTTATGTACTATGACTGAACACAGCTGGTGTAAGGTGTGTGCTGTGTCTAACCATTGTCCTATTCTGTGCCAGGAACATCGTGTCACATTGCGCCTGTTCTTACTGAAATGTTTTGGAGCCATGTGTAACCTGGACGCATCAATCATCTCCACCCTGGCAAACTCTGTGCTGCCAATGGAACTGGCACGGGACATGCAAGCTGACACCAAAGGTAGGCAGGAAACAGTATCCCATCAACAAAGAACTGAAACACAACACGTGGTTTTCTGCAGATTTAATAAGTTTGAGGATTTGAGATTGATGGTGGTACTGTGTATGAAGAGCAGTATGCATTATACAGGCAGATAAGTGCAGTCCGTATTGTACAGTGCCACCCACATTGTACTGTCTGCTCAGATTAATGGATATGATAAGATTCACTATTCAGTCAACAGAGGCTATGTTTGGTTTAATCCTCTTACAGGAGAAAGTGAGGACTGCAGATGCTGGAGATCAGAGCTGAAAATGTGTTGCTGGAAAAGCGCAGCAGGTCAGGCAGCATCCAAGGAACAGGAGAGAGCGGAGGATCCGGAGGGAGGTCTGTTGCTGGAGGCTTCGGATTTGTTGTAGGTCCTGGTTGGGTCCAAATTTTGTTGGTCGGAACATAGTCCGGAGTCCGTGCAGGATCAGTCGGTTCCGTAGGCAGGTGCTGAGGAAGGAGATGTGGCTGTGGTAGCGAGTCTGTTTGAGAACGTGGCTGAAGAGCTTCTGTGCAGAGGAGATGACCTGGGGTGTGCAGTGAGAGAGGGACTCACTGAAATCCTTGTAGAGGGAGGAGCGGAGGATCCGGAGGGAGGTCTGAAGAAGGGCTTATGCCCGAAACGTCGATTCTCCTGTTCTTTGGATGCTGCCTGACCTGCTGCGCTTTTCCAGCAACACATTTTCAGCTCTTAATCCTCTTACAGTCAGTAATACCAGATTTAAAATGTAATGATTGGAGTTGACCAGCACTGATTATGGTTTCTTTTCTCCCACAGAGCACCAAAAGTTGTGTTACTCTGCACTGCTGCTCACCATGATCTTTTCGATGGGTGAACCACTGCCCTATCATCACTATGGTATGTATAAACCTATAGAACATGCCTGACTTTCTCTGTCTTGCCCATGCTGCTCCTTCAGTCACAGGCTTCTTCGCTCCCACCCTTTCTCCTTCTCCAATTACAGGCTGAAGCAGACACCCTCATAACATTTAAGAAGTATTTGCAATGCCAAAGCATACAAGGCCAAGTTCTGGAAGATAGGGTTAGAACAGTTAGGAGCTTGTTTTTGACTGCTACAGATATGATGGGCAAAAGTGCCTTTTTTCTGTGCTGAGACCTCTTTGACTCTATGATCTGAAGCAAGATTAGAGTTGAGAGGAAAAGATCAAAGGTCCAGTAAAGAATGTTTTGAAGAAAGCAAATAGTCCATCCTCCCTTCGGGAGTGTGTTACTGGCTGGAATGGGATTTCTTCAGGTTATGTTTGGGTTTTGAGTATTAGATTAGTCAGCCTGTTGGTTGCTATGGCAGTTCCAGGCCTCGCAGAAAGCCTCCTCAACTCCTCTCTCACCCATTCCACCATCACCACCCAGCACTGTCCGTATCCCCCAATGACACAGAGGGAATGAGTGACCCCCTAGCCTTGTGCCTTCCTGGTCACTCCTCGGTCATGGCTACTTCTTTGGGAACCCCATGATTCCGCTACCAAGACCATTGTGGCTGCATTAAAGGAGGCCTCAAGGCTAAGGTAAAGGACTGGAGTTCTGGGGACTGTTCCTCATATCTATGTGCTCTTCAATATAGCATCCTCTTTTCAAACGATGCAATCCATGAACTGTGAATCTTTAACGTTGCTAGGTTCTGCCCCTGGGCCTGACTTTCAGTCTTAAGGTGGGTCGTGGAAATGAGGACATTTCATGGGTTTGTGGGTTTAGGGTGTAGGTTTGCTCGCTGAGCTGTAGGTTTGATATCCAGACGTTTCATTACCTGGCTAGGTAACATCATCAGTGGTGACCTCCAAGTGAAGCAAAGCTGTTGTCTCCTGCTTTCTATTTATATCTTTCTCCTGGTTGGGGTTCCTGGGGTTTGTGGTGATGTCATTTCCTGTTCGTTTTCTGAGGGGTTGATAGATGGCATCTAGATCTATGTGTTTGTTTATGGCGTTGTGGTTGGAGTGCCAGGCCTCTA
>NC_057727.1:59404293-59471253 GCF_004010195.1 Chiloscyllium plagiosum | reverse complement strand
AAACCTCAACCTGAGCTACAAACCTTCACAAAACATGGGTTTGTACCTGCCTTGGGAATGCTAGCTCCAGCAAGTGCAGCTTCCAGTGCTGAGAGGTGGGTGTCTACCGGTCTCAGAAAGAGTTCACAGCCAGATGCAGCATGTTTTTAAAATCTCGCTTATTGCTAAGGAACTGCACCCACCTCTCTTTATCCTCCATGTCTCTTCCCCCTATCTTTCTTGAGCACTTTGGGACCAGTGACCATAGTTGTATTAATTTTAAAATAATCGTAGAGAGGGACAAAACTGGTCCACAGGTTTAAGTTGGGGCAGGGCGAATTTTGATGGAATTAGACAGGAGCTGGCTTGGATTTGATTGGAGTAGATCCTTTGCCAGAGGGCTGGCAAAGTGGGAGGCCTTCACAAGTGAGATAGCCAGAGTACAAGGTTTGTATTGGTAGGAATAGAGAATCCTGGATGACGAAATATTGAGGCCTTGACCAGAAAAAAGGAGGGAGGCGTAGCTCAGGTACAGGCAGCTGGGATCAAAGGAATCCCTGGAGGTATAGAGGGAATACAGGAGTTTACTGAAGAAGGAAATCAGGAGGGCGAAAAGGGGGCATGAGATAAAGCCTTGGCTGAGACAATTCGGGGGATTCCAAAGAGGTACTTTAAGTATGTTAAAGGAAAAAGAATAACTCGAGAGAGAATGGGGGCTCTCAAGGACCAAAGTAGACATGTATGTTTAGAACCACAGGAGTGGCACGGTGGCTCAGTGGCTAGCACTACTGCCTCACAGTGCCAGAGACTATCTGCGTTGGAGCTTGCACGTTCTCCCTGTGTCTGCGTGGGTTTCCTCCCACAATCCAAAGATGTGCCGATTAGGTGAATTGGCCACACTAAATTGCCCATACTGTTCAGGGATATGTAGGTTGGGTGCATTAGTCAGGGGTAAATATAGAGTAACAGGGTTGGGGAATGGGTCTGGGAGGGTTACTCGTCAGAGGATCGGTGTGGACCTTTTGGGCCAAATGGCCTGTTTCCACACTGTCGGGATTCTATGAGATGAGCGAAGTTCTCAATGAATATTCCTCCTCTGTATTTACCATGGAGAAAGACATGAAGACTTGGGAACGTGGGGAAGTTAGTGATGATATGTTGGGGACAGTCCATATCACAGTAGAGGAGGTATTGGATGTATTACAATGAATGAAGGTGGATAAATGTCCTGGTCTTGACCAGATATACCCAGGAATCCTGAGAGAGGCTAGAGAAGAAATTGCAGGGGCTCTAGCTGATACTTTTCATCACCATAACACCCGGGTGAGGTCCCAGAAGACTGGAGGGTAGCGAACGTTGTGCATTTATTCAAGAAGGGCTGCAAAGAAAAGCCTAGGAATTATCGGCCAATAATCTTAACATTTGTGGTGGGTAAGTTACTTGAGAAGATTCCGAGAGCTCAGATGAACATGCGTTTAGAAAGTCAGGATTTGATGAGAAGTAATCAGTATGGCTTTTAAGTGGGATATCGCGCCTCACAAATTTGTTAGAGTTCATTGATGAAGTGACCAGAAAGGTTGACGAGGGCAGGGCGGTAGGTATAGTCTATAGGGGTTTCAGTAAGGCCTTTGATAAGGTTCCACATGGTAGACCACTCTGGAAGGTTAGATCGCATGGAATCCAGGGGGAGCTGACAAATTGGATACAAAATTGGCTTGATGGTCAGAAGCAGAGGGGAATAGTGGAAGGATTCTTGTCAGACTGGGGGCCTGTGACTAGTGGAGTGCCTCAGGGGGCAGTGCTGGGCCCGTTGATATGGACAACAAACAGCAACGATTTGGATGAGAATGTACAAGGCATGATTAGTAAGTTTGCTGATGACATTAAAATAGGTGATATCATGGACAGTGAGAAAGGTTATCAGAAATTGCAGCAGGATAAGAAAGGATTAGAAGGAGATGGGTCAAGTGCAGGGAAATAGGGTTAGGGTGGATGGACATTTTGGTCGGCATGGACCAGTATGGGCAAAGGGTCTGTCTCTGTGCTGTAGGACTCTGCTTCCCATTACCAACCCCCCCCCCCCCCCCCCCCCCCGTTGCCTGTTCTGCTTCCTGCTTTTTTCTCCTCTCTCGTTCACTGCCCTACATCTGTCATCATCTTCCCCACCCCAACCTCAGTACCACTATTACTTTTGTAAATTTTGCATTGTGCTCATTTACAATGAGGAGCTGGGAGCTCAACATTCCAACCAGCTCAGATTCAGTAAGGTTACGGTTGGCCTGTTTGATTTCTTGTCCAGAAACCAGCTTTACCCTGTCTATCTTTCAGCACCTTCATCATTCCACTCATTTGAAGTGGCCTAGAATTGTTGGCATGTTGCCACAGATCTAAGAGTGCTAATTAGCTCAGTTGGCAGAATCTGTCTGTCTGTGACACATTCGCAAGTTAGCTGCTTCCTGAACTGTCATCAGCTCAGTTTGAGTGATCGTGAGAAGTGTTTATGATCTCTGTGCTAGTCTAAAGAAAGCCGGCCAGGATCTGCGCAATGGCCAGGGGTTCACCTCAGCCAGAATTCACATAGTGCAATGAGAGTCTGTGTAGCCTCAGTGTTCTGAAGCATCCTATTTGGTATGTAATTGCTTTGTGAATCTTCTGAATGGTGAAACATTCCTCCCAAATTAATTTCCTATTCTTTCTCATCATGTCTTTGTGTGGATTATACTGAGGTTGTTAGTGGATTTGTTACAGCTCCTCACCACCTTGGTGGAAATAGAGATGAGCAATGATTGCAAGCTTTGCTAGTCAGGCCTACAGTTTGCGATCAAAATTAAACTTCCATCACAACGGTAAGATAATGTGGAGTATAGCCAGGGGGCGTCAGTGAATCCCTTGTTCCGAGAGGAAAGGGGAATTGTGCCACCTGCTGTCCATTTGAAGAAACCATCAGTTGGAATCACATGGACAATGCTGGATCCTAACTTGTAGCTCATGTCCATGAATGCCTTGCAGGAAAACTCAACTGACCACCCCCACCGCCCATTCATTGTCTCCAGCACAAAGGCTGGATGGACAGGAGTGCAAAGCTGGTCCACAGGGTTACTTATTGTAAAGAGTCAAGATTAGAGTGGTGCTGGAAAAGCACCGCAGGTCAGGCTGCATCCGAGGTTGCCTTTTGCCCGAAATGTTGATTTTCCTGTTCCTCGGATGCTGCCTGACCTGCGGTGCTTTTCCAGCACCACTTTAATCTTGACTCTAATCTCCAGCATCTGCAGTGCCCACTTTCACCTTACCTATTGTATAAACAGTAGGAATTGAAAGAGTTGAGCACTCCCACAATCAATGGGTCAGTGCATCTAGTCTAGCTTGGTGAAGACAGGCAACTAAGGGGAAGAGGAGGTGATGGTGTTGTGATAATATTACTGGGCTAGTGATTAGAAGCAAGGCTAATACTCTGGAGCCATAAGCAGTATCCCAAAGCAGCAGCAAAGTAAATTGGAATGCAATTAAATCTGGAATATTTATCTTGTGATAGCAGCAATGAAGCTATCCTGCTTCACCCATGTCCTTTAGGGAAAGAAATCTGCCATCCTCATCTGGTCTGGCCTACATGTGACTCCAGACCCACAACAATGCATGTAGTTCTGAATTGGCTGAACAAGCCAGTCATTTTAGGGGCAGTTCGGAATGGGCAATAAATACTAGTCCTTCCAACAATGTCCACGTCCTGTGAAAGAATAACAAGTGCCGCTCCTTTCACTAAATGTGTGAAGTGAAGTGGTTGCTCCAACTGGTCAGGTGCTCACCTGCACAGAATGTCAGTGCCCAACTTTCTCACTGCCTCCTCTCACATTAAAAAGTAACTAAATCCATTGGACACAAATGTATGAACTGGAGAATTAGCAGGAGCTCAATCAGTCTCTCTGAGCTTGCCCCTCCAACGCGATTCTTGTCAACACCCGGTAACTTTTCACTCACTTTTTCATCAAGAATCTCTCTGATCCCACCTCTGGGAAAGAGAGTTCCACAAACTCTCAGCCCTTTGAGGGCAATATACTATTGCCTCCATTTTAAATGGGAGACCTTTTACTTTTGAGCAGTTTCCCATAGTTCTAATCTTGTTATGGGGAGACCTCCTTTCAGCATCTGCCCTGTCAAGCCAGTGTTTCAATGAGATCACCCAGTGTTCTTGCAAAGTCCAAGAGACATTGGGACTGCCTGGTGGTTCAGTGGTTTCTGTTCTAAAAGGTCTTCCCTTTACTCTAAGGCTGTGCCCTTGGTCCTAGTCTCTCCTACCAATGGAAACACCTTCCCAACATCTACTGTGTCCAAGATATTCAGTATTCTATATGTTTTAGTTGGATCTGCCCTCATCCTTCTAAACTCCATCAAGTACCAACTCAGAGTCCTTAAATGTTCCTCATAAGTTCAGCTGTTCATTCCTGGGGCCATTCTCATGAACCCGCTCCAGGGTCAGTCCATTCTTCCTGAGGTATGGGGCCCAAAGCTGCACATAATATTCCAAATGTGGTCTGACCAGAGCCTTATAAAGCTTCAAAAAAAAAATCCCTGCTTTTATATTCAAGTCGTCTTGAAATAAATGCCAACTTTGCATTTGACTTCCTAACTGCTGACTCAACCTACAAGTTTACCTTGAGAGAATCCTGGACTAGAACTCCCAAGTCACTGCACTTCAGACTTTGGAATTTTCTCCCCATTTAGAAAATTGTCCATGTCTCTATTCTTGCTGCCAAGGTGCCTGACTTCACACTTTCCCATGTTGTACTCCATCTGCCACTTCTTTGCCCAATCTCCTAACCTGTCCAAATCCTTCTGTCGCCTCCCTCTTCAATGCTACCTGTCCCTCTCCCTATCTTTGTATCATCTGCAAACTTAGCCAAAATGCCGTCAGTTCCTCCATCTAGATTGTTAATGTAGAAAGTGAGAGGTTGCGGTCCCAACACGGAGTCTTGTTGAACACCACATGTCACCAACTGCTGCCCTGAAAAGGAACCTTTTATCCCCATTCTCTGCTTTCTGTCACACAGGGAGCAAAACCCGTAAAGTCCCCGTGATGCCCACCATATCATGCCTGCCAATTTCAATCTGCGCCCACAGCAGATTTACCATATTCCTTAGACTGTGTGCATTCAGATATAACACCTTCAGTCCTGCATTAACTGTCCCTCTTCGCGTTGTCATTCGTTTGTCCAGTGTAATCAAAGTTTGATTGCTAACTCTTTCCAGATACTCTGTTCTATTTGTGTCTATGCTGGAGATTTTAATAACTTGTCCTGAATTCTGCACTCTTACCTTCTTTTTTAATTCGAGTTTTCTAATTTCCCCTTTCACTGACGTCCCCCGCCTCCCCCCACACCCTGTATTTAGTTTAAAGCCCTATCTATAGCCCTAATTATGTGATTCACTAGGACTCTGCTCCCAGCACCATTCAGATGAAGACCATCCCATCAGAACTGGCCCCTTCTTCCCCAGTACTGGTGCCTATGTCCCATGAATTCAAACCCATTCCTTCCACACCAATCTTTGAGCCAAGCATTTATCTGCTTAATCTTATTGACCTGTGCCAATTAGCTCGTGGGTCAGGTAGGAATCCAGAGATTATTACCTGTTTGGTTCTGCTTCCTAATTTAGCTCCCGGCTGTTCAGAGCCTCTGTCCTGGCTTTATTTATGTTTTGGTACCTGCATGGACCACAACCACTGGATATTTACCCTCCCATTCCAAGTACCTCTGCAGCCCAGATGAGATATCCTGAATCCGAGCACCAGGCTGGCAACACAATCTTCGGGACTCTCGATCCTGGACACAGAGAACAGTGTCTCTGCCCCTAATTATACAATCCCCAAATACAACAACATTTCTCTTCTCATTCCCCCCCCATTTGAATGGCTCCCTGCACCACAGTGCTGTGGTCAGTCAGCTCATCCTCCCTGCAGTCCCATTCCTGTCCACACAGAGAGCAAAACTCTTGAACCTGCTGGACAAGGGGCTGAGACTCCTGCAACTCTACCTCCCTCACTCACAGCCACACCCTCCTCTCCCTGACCACTGGCTGAATAGGAGTTAGTTAGTCTAATGGGTGTGACCATCTCCTGAAATATAGCGTCCAGGTAACTCTCCCCATCCCGGTTGTGTCTCAACATTGGAAGCTCAGTTTCCAGCTCATCAATTCTGAGTTGATGCTATTCCATTTACATCCATATGTTTATCCATTGACCATTTAAATGCCCTTAAAGTTGGCGAGTCTACTACTGTTACAGGCAGTGCGTTCCACGCCCGTGCTACTCTCTGACATCTGTCCTATATCTATCACCCCTCAATTTAAAGCTAAGACCCCTCTTGCTAGCCATCATCATGTGAGGAAAAAGGCTCTCACAGTCTATCTAAACCTCTGATTATCTTATATGTCTCAATTAGGTCACCCCTCAACCTTCTCTCTAATGAAAACAGCCTCAAGTCCCTCAGCCTTTCCTCGTAAGACCTTCCCTCCATACCAGGCAACATCCTAGTAAGTCACCTCTGAACCCTTTCCAAAGCTTCCACATCCTTCCTATAAAGTGGTGACCAGAACTGTACGCAATACTCCAAGCGCAGCCGCTCCAGAATTTTGTACAACTGCAGCATGACCTCGTGGCTCTGAAACTCAGTCCCTCTACCAATAAAAGCTAACACACCGTATGCCTTCTTAACAACATTATCAACCTGGGTGGCAACTTCCAGGGATCTATGTCCATGGACACCAAGGTCTTTCTGTTCATCTACACTACCAAGAATCTTACCAATAACTCAGTACTCTGCATTCCTGTTGCTTCTTCCAAAGTGAATCATCTCACCATTAAACTCCATTTGCTACCTCTCAGCCCAGCTCTGCAGCTTATCTATGTCCCTCTGTAACCTACAGCATCCTTCTGCACTAAGGTTCTACCAATCTTTGTGCAGATGACACTATGTACTAACCCATCCTTCTAAGCCCTCATCCAGGTCATTTATAAAAATGACAAACAGCAATGGCCCCAAAACACATCCTTGCAGTTCTCCATTAGTAACTGAACTCCAGGGTGAACATTTCCCATCAACCACCATCCTCTGTCTTCTTTCAGCGAGCCAATTCCTGAACCAATTCACCAAATCACCCTCAGTCCCATGCCTCTGTATTTTGTGCAATAGCCTACCATGGGGAACCTTATCAAACACCTTACTGAAATCCATATACACCACCGCAACCACTTTACCCTCATCCACATGTTTAGTCACCTTCTCAAAAAACTCAATAAGTTTGTGAGGTACAACCTACCCTTCACAAAACCATGTAGACTATCCCTAATCAACTTATTCCTCTCTAGATGACTAAAAATCCTATATCTTATAATCTTTTCCAACACTTTATCCACAACCGAAGTAAGGCTCACTGGTCTATAATTACCAGGGTTGTCCTTATTCCCCTTCTTGAACAAGGGAACAACATTTGCTAATCTTCAGTCTTCTGGTACTATTCCTGTAGACAATGACGACATAGAGATCAATGCCAAAGGCTCTGCAATCTTCTCCCTGGCTTTCCAGAGAATCCTAGGATAAATCCAGGGGACTTATCTATTTTCACACTTCCCAGAATTACTAACATTTGCTCCTTGTGAACCTCAATCCTGTCTAGTCTAGTAATATATTTGGAACTTTGTTTTGTCTTCTCCTTTGGCAATGCGGTTGATATTTGTTTCATTGGCAAACTTCGTCTCTATCTTGTCATCTAAGTCTGAGATCATAGTAAGTTCAGCAAATAGTTGAGTCCTGAACACAGGTGGCTGTGAGATTCCACCAAGTCGCATTCTGTCACACTCTGCCTCAGACCATTTCCTAATCAGGCCACTAATTTAACTATAATTCCATCAGCTTTTACTCAAACTAGCAAAGTCTTGCAAAGGGCTTTGTCAAAACGCTTACGGCAAAGGTTATGGTCCCTGACATTTCAGGTGTTCCCATCCAGCTATGATTTTGCTATCTCTCCCAGAATGTTGAAGGTGGCTCACTACGTCTTGTCCACAGAAATCCAAGCCACCCTCTGTCAGGCTGTTCACTTGTAGAAGTGTGATCCCGGAGCAGGCAGTCACTGGTGGTGATGCGAAGGATGAATCTGTTCTTGGCAATGTCCAACTTCTTGTTGAACCAAGGGTGCAACGTTTCTGGTGAGTTTGGGAACCCTTGGAACTGATGCAGGCTGTAACTCTGTTGGACATGCATTATTTGGGAACATTCGTACTTGAGCAGTTAATGCAAGCTAAGAGCTGATTGGACATTGGGTGGCTAAGTCACATGGGCATTGGATACAAAAATATGAGAGAATTGGGGGCTCTTGTGATGCAGTGGCAGTATCCTACCTCTGGGCCAGGACGTCGGGTTCACGACCCACCTGCTCCAGCGATGTCTAATAATATCTCCAACTCATTGGCTATATACTGCTCATTCTCACATATTTTCTAATCAGTGTGCCACTATCTGAATAGGTTGGGGCTTTTTTTTCCCCTGGAGCGTCGGAGGCCGAGGGGTGACCTTGCAGAGGTTTATAAAACCATGAAGGGCATGGAGAGGGCGAATAGCCAAGATCATTTTCCTAGGGTGGGGGGAGTCCCAAACTAGAGATGTGAGTGGAAAAAATTAAAAAGAACCTGAGAGGTAAATTTCACACAGAGGGTAGTGCAAATACGGAATGAACTGCCAGAGAAAATGACGGAGACTGGCTCAATTACGATGTTTTAAAAGTCACCTGGATTGATATATGGTTAGGAAGGGTTTGGAGGGATATGGGCCAAATACTGGCAACTGGGAATACGTCAGATTGGAATATCTCATCGTGCGGACAAGTTGGTCTGAAGGGCCTGTTTCCATCTGTATTAATCTACAATTCTATGACATGACCTAGTGTTTTAAAAAATTCTCAAGGTCAAGGACCAGGCTCGCAGGAAAGTAGTCTGACACAGAACAAACAGCCAAGAGGCGAGTCTGCTAGAATATAAGTGTTTTATTCCCCGCAGTGTCCCCACAACCAGTCTCGTACTTACAACGGGTCTGGCTTATACTCACTCTACATGTTACCAAAACTGGGAGCCGTCAGTTCTCGTAGAGCGGTTGCCAACAACCCACGCTCGGCGGTTAAACGTAACCCCGGAGCAGACTCTCTGAACTGGAGACTTTTCCAGCTGATATACTCTTTTCCAGATATAAACATTCATGTGAACAGCAGAGCAAGGCTAAAAAACACATTCCATTCTGGTTACATACAGATAAGAAGATTCACACGGGACTAAGCAACACCTCCATTCCGGTTAGATTCACACATGTATTGGGACATAATTTTTAACCGTTTCACCACATTCCACTGCTTGGAATTTTACACCACATTCCACTGCTGTTCCCAATACATGTGTTACATTATGATTCACACATGTATTGGGACATAATTTTACAAGGAATCGGATAAATAGGTTGGAATTGTTTTTCATGAATGATATCTGAAACAGTGGGGAAATCCATGGCAACACTTAGGAGCTGAAGCTTTTTACCACTGTTACCTCCAATCTGGTTTGATTTGAACAGTGTTGCAAACTGATCTTTTTCCAAGTCCTAAGGTAACATGGAAACGTAAAAAAAAAGGAAGAGAAGTACATCATTCTGCCCTTTGAGCCACCATTCAGTATGATCATGGCTGATCACCCCAACACTGTACCCAGTTCCCGTTTTCGCCCCATGCCCATTGGTCCCTTCAGTGCTAAGAATTCTCCCTAACACCTTTTTGAAAACATTCAAAAATTTGGCAGAGAATTCTACAACTCTGATCGTCAGCATCTTGGTGGTTAGCACTATGGAGGAGAAAGTAACTTAGTAGAATTATCAATCCATATGATCTCCCTCCAATCTAAATTTTCCACAGAACTCTTTCCTGAGATCTGCAGTTCTTTACACAAACTGAAATAGAGCCCTGGCAGTGTTCAGGCAGTGTTCTTTACAGATGAAAAGGTTACACAATTGATGTATTGAATATCATGACATCCTCGTGCTATCATTCGCAGTTAAAGAGCCATCATTTTCCCTTTTTATCTAACCCAGGATCTTGATATCCTGAACAACACTGTGCTGTTCAAGAGCCTCAAGACTGGAATCTGGTTGGTGGTTTCACTTGGAATGCTGAATTAGCCAAAGAGGGGGATAGAAGGGTATCATGCAGGTGGTGGGGGCATCTGAGATCCGAGATAACTGTATCAAGAGCAGTGTCTAACAGGCACCATATCACTCTGAGTAACTATGCTGTTCACCATCCATGTAACCTGACTGACAATTACACTTTTAAATAAAACAAAGAGCTGTGGATGGACACAAACAGAAAAATAAACATTAGTAGAGGAACACAGCGGGTCTGGCAGTGTCTTTGGAGAGAGAAAACAAAAGTTGATGTTTCAAGTTCAGTTACATAGAACATCCTAAGGAGCTCACAGTAGTACATCAGTACACATCCATCGGCCCTCGATGTTGCGCTGACAAAGAGTCACTGGACTCAAAGCATTAACTCTGTTTCTCTCTTCATATATACTGCCCGACCTGCTGAATTTCTCCAGCAATTTCTGTTTGATGCTTATACCTTGTTTATCAGAGTATGACAGATCTTTTTAAAAGGCTTCTTTTGTGTTCACAGAGCACCTGAATTCAGCTTTCATCCAGTTTCTCCTAGATGTGATTGAGGAGGGCTTGTCATCTGATTCCACGGAGCAGCTTCCAGATTTGTTTACAAATGTTCTGCTCTCTTTCAATCTTCACATTCTTGGTAAGTACCTCCCAAGTACTGCAGAGGCAGACAAGTGGCTTCCCCTAGCACTGAACCTGTATCATTTCAACCAGGGGACACCTTCCACCTTTCTGCCGAGGGAGACATCTTTAGACATCATAATATGGTTCTTGGGAGTGATGGGGTGAATTTTTCAATGGTTCCACCACTCATCTATCAAACCACCTTGTTCTCACACTAACATTTTTGTTCTAGCCTGATCCAGTAAAGCCCAATACAAGCTGGAGGGACAATACCTCATTTTCCACTTACCCACAGCCTTCAGGACTCCAGACTGACTTCAACAAGTTCAGGCCATGAACACTTCATGTGTCCCCCCCACCCCTACACCCACCACCATGTCTCATTTGCATGGTTGACTCTCCACAGTGCTGATTTATTTTCCACTGTGGAACAGAGGGACCTTGGAGTTCAGGTGCATGGTTCTCTGAAAGTGGAGTTGCATGGAAACAGAGCAATGAAGAAAGGTTTTGGCACACTGGCCTTCATCAGTCAGGGCATTGAATATTGAAGTTGGGAAGTTATGTTGCAGTTGGAAAGGACGTTGTGAGGCTGCACTTGGAGTATTGTGTTCTGTTTTGGCTACCTTGCTATAGGAAGGACATTATTAAACTGGAAAGAGTGCAGAAGTTTACAAGGATGTTGCCAGGACTCAATTATTTAAGTCATAGGGAGAGGTTGGACAAGCTAAGACTTTTTTCTTTCGAGCGTATGAGACTTGGTTGGGGGGGGGGGGGGGGGAACAGGCAGGCGGTGTAGAAGTGTATAAGATCACGAGAGGCATGGATAGAGTGAGTGCACTCAGTCTTTTTCCCAGAGTTGAGGAATTAAGGACTAGAGGCCATCAGTTTAAGGTGAGCTGAAAGAATAAAGGAGAACCTGAGGGGCACCATTTTTATACAGAGGGTGTTGCACATATGAAATGAACTGGTAGAAGAAGTGGTTGAGGTAAGTACATTAACAACATGTAAAAGGCATTTGGGCAAATACATGAATAGGAAAGGTTCAGAAGGATATTGGCCAAGTGTAGGGAAATGGGGTTTGTGTGGATGGACATTTTGGTCGGCTTGGACCAAAGGGCCTGTCTCCCTGCTCTATGACTTTGACTCTAACACCTACCAGTAACACACTCACTTTTTCTACATTTCTCCTCCACAACTATTATCACTCCCTTGCTTTTTTCACTTGACACTCCCATCATCTGTCCCAATGCTCCTCCTCCACCTTAGTCAAAACCTAAAAATACCCATCGTTTTCCAGATCCATTTAGTTCCCAAAAACCATCATATTGGACTTGCTGGAGTATGTTGAAGAGGTTTGATGAGGGTAATGCTATCGATGTGATGTACCCCAGAAGGCGTTTGATACAATGCCACACAACAGACATGTGGGGAAAGCTGTCGATCACCGTATAAAAGGGTCAGTAGTAATACGGACACAAAATTAGCCGAGTGATAGAAACCAGAAGATAATAGTCAATCGATATATGGGGGAAGGTTTGTGGTGGAGTTCCCCAGGGATCGTTATTGGGACCCTTGCTTTGTCTGATATATATTAATCATCTGGATCTTGGTGTGGAGGGGGCAATTTGCAGATGACATTAGAATTTTAAAATGTGGGGATGACATTGACAAGTTGTTGGAGTGGGACGATAGGTGGCAGATGAGGTTCAATGCAGATGATGAACTTGGAAAGGAACAACATTGAAAGACGACATAAAATAGGGAGTTACACAGAGAGATCTGGGTGTTCAGGTCCATTGTTCCCTGAAGGTGGCTACGCAGATCAGTAATGTGGTCAAGAAGGCACATCCCATGCTTTCCTTTATCAGACGGGGTATTAAGTACAAGAGTTGGCAGGTCATGTTACAGTTGTATAGAACTTTGGTTTGGCCGCATTTGGAATACTGTGTACAGTTCTGGTGGCCACATTACCAAAAGGATGTGAATGCTCTGGAGAGGGTGCAGAAGAGATATTCTCTCACGCTGTCCCAGTGACCAAGGGACAGATATTCTCTCACACTGTCCCAGTGACTGGGGGGCAGATATTCTCTCACGCTGTCCCAGTGACTGGGGGACACATATTCTCTCACGCTGTCCCAGTGACCGAGGGACAGATATTCTCTCACACTGTCCCAGTGACTGGGGGGCAGATATTCTCTCACGCTGTCCCAGTGACTGGGGGACAGATATTCTCTAACGCTGTCCCAGTGACTGGGGGACAGATATTCTCTGACACTTACATTTACCCCTTACCCAACACTACGGGTAATTTAACATGGCCAATTCACCTGACCCTGCACATCATTTGGACTGTGGGAGGAAACCGGAGCACCCGGAGCAAACCCACGCAGACACGGGGAGAACGTGCAAACTCCACACAGTCAGTCGCCTGAGGCGGGAATTGAACCCGGGTCTCAGGCACTGTGAGGCAGCAGTGCTAACCACTGTGCCACCGTGCCGCCCACATATTCTCTGACGCTGTCCCAATGACTGAGGGACAGATATTCTCTGACGCTGTCCCAATGACTGGGGGACAGATATTCTCTCACACTGTCCCAGTGACTGGGGGACAGATATTCTCTCACACTGTCCCAATGACTGGGGGACAAATATTCTCTGACGCTGTCCCAGTGACTGGGGGACAGATATTCTCTCACGCTGTCCCAGTGACCGAGGGACAGATATTCTCTCATGCTGTCCCAATGCCTGGGGACAGATATTCTCTCATGCTGTCCCAATGACTGGGGACAGATATTCTCTCACGCTGTCCCAGTGACTGGGGGGCAGATATTCTCTGACGCTGTCCCAATGACTGGGGGACAGATATTCTCTCACGCTGTCCAAGTGACTGGGGGACAGATATTCTCTCACGCTGTCCCAGTGACTGGGGGACAGATATTCTCTGGCGCTGCCTCAGTGACTGGGGGACAGATATTCTCTCACGCTGTCCCAGTGACTTGGGGACAGATATTCTCTGACACTGTCCCAGTGACTAGGGGACAGATATTCTCTCATGCCGTCCCAATGACTGGGGGACAGATATTCTCTCATGCTGTCCCAATGACTGGGGACAGATTCTCCCTCGCTGTCGCACTGACTAAAGCAGGTTCTCTCACACTTTCACAGTGAGTGGGGACAGATTCTCTCACGCTATCCCAGTGACTGAGGACAGATACTCGCACATTGTCTGCGTGACAGGGAACAGATGCTCTCTCACTGTCGCAATGATTGAGGAACAGATGGTAATTCTAGACCAGTGAGCCTTACTTCTGTTGGAGGAAAGGTTTTGGAAAGGATTATACGAGATAAGATTCATAATCATCTAGCAAGCAACAATTTGATTTTCGATAGTCAACGTGGTTTCGTCAAGGGTAGGTTGTGTCTCACAAACCTCATTGAGTTTTTTTAGAATGTGACCAAGCAGGTAGATTTTGGGAGGGCAGTTGACGTGGTATACATGGACTTCAGTAAAGCCTTTGATAAGGTTCCACATGGTAGGGTGTTGGAGAAAATGCAGAGACGTTGAGGGTGATTTAGCAGTTTGGATTAGAAATTACCTTTCCGAAAGAAGGCAGCTAGTGGTGGTTGATGGAAAATATTCAGTCTAGAGATCCAGTTACTAGTGGTGTTCCACAAGGATCTGTTTTGGGATCACTGCTCTTTGACATTTTTATAAATGACTTAAGACGCAGGCATAGGTGGATGGATTAGTAAATTTGCAGATGACACTAAAGTCCATGGAGTGGTGGACAGTTTGTTATAATGTTACAGGTTGCAGGGGGATTTGGATAAACTGCAGAATTGGGTTGAAAGGTGGCAAATGGAGTTCAGTGCAGCTAAATGTGAGGTGATGCACATGGGAAGAATAACAGGAAGGCAGAAGGTCAATGGAAAGATTCTTGGTAGTGTGGCTGTGCAGAAGGATCATGGAGTCCACGTACGTAGATCCCTGAAAGTTGCCACCCAGGTGGATAGTGCTGTGAAGAAGGAATATGGTGTGTTAGGTTTCATTGGTAGAGGGATTGAGTTCCGGAGCTGCAATATCATGCAAAACGTTGGTGCGGCCGCACTTGGAATATTGTGCACAGTTCTGGTCGCCCGATTACAGGAAGGATGTGGAAGCATTGGAAAAGGTGCAGAGGAGATTTACCAGGATGTTGCCTGGTCTGGAGGGAAGGTCTTATGAGGAAAGGCTGAGAGACTTGGGCCTGTTCTCATTGGAACGAAGAAGGCTAAGGGGGGATTTGATAGAAACATACAAGATGATCAGAGGATTGCATAGGATAGACAGTGAAAGTCTTTTTCCTCGGATGATGACATCAGCTTGTATGAGAGGACATAACTACAAATTGAGGGGTGATAGATTTAAGTCAGATGTCAGAGGCAGGTTCTTTACGCAGAGAGTGGTAAGGGCGTGCAATGCCCAACCTGCCAATGTAGTTAACTCAGCCACATTAGGAAGGTTTAAACAATCTTTGGATAAGCACATGGATGATTTTGGGATGTGTAGGGGGACGAGCTGAGAATAGTTCACAGGTCGGCGCAACATCGAGGGTTGAAGGGCCTGTTCTGCGCTGTACTGTTTTATGTTCTATGTTCTAAGTAGTCTCAGCTGGCCTAGTAACTGGGGACCGGTACACTGTCATAGTGACTGGGGACAAATTGTCTCAGGCTGTCACAGGGTCTGGGGGGGACAGATACTCTCATGTTGCAATAACTGGAGATGGATTCTCTCTCACTGTCATGGTGACTGAAGACAGATACTCTGTCACACTGTAAGAATGACAAGGAATAGATACTCTTTCACTATCCCAGTTGACTGGCGACAGATATTCGCTCACACAGTGCCACTGACTGGGGACACATATACTCTTACTGTCATAAAGATTGGGGACAGATACTCTCACGCTGTCCCAGTGACTGGGGACAGATTGTCTCACACTGTCCCAGTGACTGGGGACAGATACTCCCTCACACTGTCCCAGTGACTGAGGACAGATACTCCCTCACACTGTCCCAGTGACTGGGGACAGATACTCCCTCACACTGTCCCAGTGACTGAGGATGGATACTCCCTCACACTGTCCCAGTGACTGGGGACGGATACTCCCTCACACTGTCCCAGTGACTGAGGACGGATACTCCCTCACACTGTCCCAGTGACTGAGGACAGATACTCCCTCACACTGTCCCAGTGACTGGGGATGGATACTCCCTCACACTGTCCCAGTGACTGGGGACGGATACTCCCTCACACTGTCCCAGTGACTGGGGACGGATACTCCCTCACACTGTCCGAGTGACTGAGGACAGATACTCCCTCACACTGTCCCAGTGACTGAGGACAGATACTCTCTCACACTGTCCCAGTGACGGAACAGGTAATCTGAGGCTGTCACGGTGACTTAGAACAGATATTCTCTCATACTGTCACAATGGCTGGGGACAGATACGCGCGCTCTCTCTCTCTCTCTCTCTCTCTCTGTCCCTGTTGCTGGGGACAGATTATCTCATGCTATGCCAGTGAATGCTGACAGAATACTCTGTCACATTGTCACGGTGACTGGGGACAGATACTGTCTCACTGTCTCAGTAACTGGGGACAAGAAATCTCTCACTGTCTTAGTGACTGAGGACAGATACACCACTCACACTGTCATAATGACTGGGGTCAGATTCTCTCAAACTGTCACACAGATACTGTCACACTGTTGCAGTGACTGGGGACAGATACTCTATCACACAACTGTCCCCAATCACTGTGGCAGTGCAAGAATATCTGGCCCCAGTCACTGTTATACTCTCATACTGTTGCAGTGACTGGGGACAGATACTGTCACACTGTCGTAGAGTCATAGAGAAGTACAGCATGGAAAGAGACCCTTTGGTCCAACCCATCCATGCCGACCAGATATCCCAACACAGTCTAGTCCCACTTGCCAGCACCCTTCCTATTCATATACCCATCCAAATGCCTTTTAAATGTTGCAATTGTACCACCTTGCACCACTTCCTCTGGCAGCTCATTCCATACATGCACCACCCTCTGTGTGAAAAAGTTGTCCCTTAGGTCTGTTCTATATCTTTCCCCTCTCACCCTAAACCTATGCCCTGTAGTCTGGACACCCCCACCCCAGGGAAAAGACTTTGTCTATTTATCCTATCCATGCCTCTCATAACTTTATAAACCTCTATAAGGTAACCCCTCAGCCTCCGACACTCCAGGGAAAACAGCCCCAGCCTGTTCAACCTCTCCCTATAGCTCAAATCCTCCAACCCTGGAAACATCCTTGTAAATCTTTTCTGAACCCTTTCAAGTTTCACAACATCTTTCCAATAGGAAGGAGCCCAGAATTGCACGCAATATTCCAACAGTGGCCAAACCAATGTTCTGTACAGCCGCAACATGACCTCCCAACTCCTGTACTCAATACTCTGACCAATGAAGGAAAGCATACCAAATGCTGCCTTCACTATCCTATCTACCAAAGATATGCAGGTCAGGTGAATTGGCCATGCTAAATTGCCCATAGTGTTAGGTGCATTAGTCAGAGGAAATGGGTCTGGCTGAGTTGCGCTTTGGCGGGTCGGTGTGGACTGGTTGGGCCGAAGGGCCTGTTTCCACACTGTAGAGAATCTAGTCTAATACCAAACGCCTTCTTCACTATCCTATCTACCTGCAACTCCACTTTCAAGGAGCTATGAACCTGCACTCCAAGGTCTCTTTGTTCAGCAACACTCCCTAGGACCTGACCATTAAGTGTATAAGTCCTGCTAAGATTTGCTTTGCCAAAATGCAGCACATCGCATTTATCTGAATTAAACTCCATCTGCCACTTCTCGGCCCATTGGCCCATCTGGTTCAGATCCTGTTGTAATCTGAGGTAACCCTTTTCGCTGTCCACTACACCTCCAATTTTGGTGTCATCTGCAAACTTACTAACTGTACCTCTTATGCTCGCATTCAAATCATTTATGCAAATGCCAAAAAGTAGAGGACCCAGCACCGATCCTTGTGGCACTCCACTGGTCACAGGCCTCCAGTCTGAAAAACAACCCTCCACCACCACCCTCTGTCTTCTACCTTTGAGTTAGTTCTGTATCCAAATGAGAAGAGAAAATGCTGGAAAATCACAGCAGGTGTGGCAGCATCTGTAAGGAGAGAAAAGAGCTGACGTTTCGAGTCTAACTGACCCTTTGTCAAAGCTAGAAAAAGGGAGAAATAGGGTGGTGTAGTAGACATACTGGGCTGAGAGAAGGTGAGTCATGGCTCTAGAAGCAAAGGTAGCAATAACGAGGTGAAAATGACAGTGCATATAGAGATTGTAGGGAGATTAGGAGCTGGGAATGACCAAGGCTGAAGCCAGTGCTATGTGACAAAATATGTGGGGGATGGGGGAGTGGGTGAAGCAGAGGCAAAATGGAAAACAGGGGAGAAGGGTAACAAAGGGGGAACAGGAGAAGAAAAAGGTGTTGAGAGAGTGGGGAGCGAGAGAAAGAGAGACATAAGAGGTACAGAGCAGTGAAAAAAAAATTTTAAATATATAAAATAAATGAAATAAAATTATGGAGCAGAATGAAAACAGAGGCTTCGAGATAGGATAATCATCTGAAGTTGTTGAATTCAATGTTGAGACCGGCAGGCTGTAACATGCCAAGTCGGAAGATGAGATGCTGTTGCTCCAGTTTGTGTTGAGCACTGGAACATTGCAGCAGGCCAAGGGCAGACATGTGGGCATGGGAGCAGGATTGGGTGTTGAAGTGGCAAGCCACTGGAAGGTCCGGGACCTGACTGCGTACAGAACGAAGGTGCTCAGCAAAGCGATCACCCAGTCGGTGTTATGTCTCTCTCATATAGAGACCACATTGGGAGCAATGAATGCAATAGACCAAATTGAAAGAGATACAAGTGAAACGCTGCTTAATCTGAAATGAGTGTTTGGGGCCTTGGATGGTGAGCATGGAAGAGGTAAAGAGGCAGGTGTTGCACCTTCTGCGATTGCATGGGAAGGTGCCGTGTGTGATGGGAGAGGTGTTAGGTGTGATGGAGGCGTGGACTAGGTTGTCCTGGAGGGTCCCGGAATGTTGTATCCAAATGGCTAGTTCCTCCTGTATTCCGTGAGATCTAACCTTACTAACCAGTCTCCCATGGGGAACCTTGTGGAACACCTTACTGAAGTCCATATAGATCACATCGACCGCCCTGCCCTCATCAATCCTCTTTGTTACTTCTTCAAAAAACTCAAATCAAGTTTGTGAGACATGATTTCTCACACTCAAAGCCATGTTGAATATCCCTAATCAGTCCTTGCCTTTTCATATATATGTACATCCTATCCCTCAGGATTCCCTTCAACAACTTGCCCACCACCGAGGTCAGCTCACCGGTCTATAGTTCCCTGGCTTGTCCTTACCGCCCTTCTTAAACAGTGGCACCACGTTAGCCAACCTCCAGTCTTCCGGCACCTCACCTGTGACTATCTACGATACAAATATCTCAGCAAGAGGCCCAGCAATCACAGAGTTCTAGGGCACACCTGATCAGATCCTGGGGATTTATCCACCTTTATGCGTTTCAAGACATCCAGCACTTCCTCCTCTGTAACATGGACATTTTTCAAGATGTCAGCATCTATTTCCCTACATTCAATATCTTCCATGTCCTTTTCCACAGTAAATACTGATGCAAAATACTCGTTTGGTATCTCCCCATCTCCTGTGGTTCCACACAAAGGCCGCCTTGCTGATCTTTGAGGGGCCCTATCCTCTGCCGAGTTACCCTCTCGCAGTGGTTTTTATTCTTCCCTGAGGTATGACTACCCATCATAAACCCAGCGTTTATTCCCTGATTCCTATTTCCTTTAGGCAGTACGGATGTGTTTCTGCTTTTTTTGGAGGGCTTTACAGTGCTTGATGCTCCCCACCACCGAATTATATTGTTGCAGCAAAAGCTGAATTCTGATGCACCCAGCGGTGGCTGTGAGTGAAAGAGAGAACATTGGTTGAATAGGAATTGATTTCCTCCCTGGTGCATAACTGCTTGTGGCTGCATCACTCACAGCGCAATCTGCTGTTTCATTCTCTGCATTTGAAGTGTGGTTTGTCAAACAGTGCTTAACTGGGAAAGGTCACAGCTTCCTGTGCAGGGGGTGAACTGGTGGCAGAATGAAGTCATGGCTGCTGGATTGCCAGTTTGACATCGCAAACTGCATTAGTCCAGGAGACCAGCTGCTTGCTATTTTACAAAGATGGTGAAGTAGTGATCTTCTGAATGCTGAAAATTCGACGGAGTTGGTGTAGTGTTGCTGGCAGCCCTGTTAAACTGTAAACCCCAATATGTGACTGGAATAAAGCTGCACCTTTTCATCAGAGTGAAGAGTTGTGACGAGAATATTTAATGTGTTGTGTCAGGCGCTGTTTCATATTGTATGGCGCTGAATCAAACCTGTTTTAACATTAATAAAAGGTCTGTTCGTTTAAAGATTTTGGTATGTGCTACATGTTTAAACTGCTGTTAATGAAACCAGTATTAGTCCTACAATTTATACTGTGCTGACAGGGTGATGAGCTGCAACAGAATGCAGATCCTTAGCGTTGATTGTTTTTTAATTGGAGCGATTATCAGTGTGACTGATTCTTAGTCCATTTTCGCAGCAAAATGTAATTTGGATTGTCTGTTTCAGTAACGTATCTATCTGCTCTACTGCAGTAAATATTGAACAAATCAGAGCCAACACATTAACTCTTTCAAAACCACCATAATCCTTCTGCAGTCCATTCTTTTTACTGGGCATCTGCTTATCAAGGGATTTTCCCATGTTCACAAGGGAACAGGTCAGCAACACTTCCTTCCAGGTGACCTGACTGGTCTGACATTCCAGGTCAGCTGACCTCTCTCTGACATCCCCACCCTAATCCAGTCAGCTCCCTTTATCACAGCGTTATTGAAATGCCTGTAGTGCCGAAATTAAAATTTAAGTTGTCTGTAATTCCTGTTGCTCCCGCCCTGCTGGCCTCACCCAATATAGAAGAGTTTTGACCAGCAGTTCTCTCGAGTTCTTGTGTACTTGCTTAGCTTTTTGTTTCAGCATGAATTTCCCTTCCTGAAGCCAGGGCCTTCAGTCTGAAACCTCAGGGAAGGCGTTTTCTTGATTCCTGTTGAGGAGCAGCCTGTTTATCAGCCCCCACTCTTCAGAAGCTGCATTGCTCAGTGTGCTGTTTTATGACAGGATGGGGCTTAAGTACCAAAGCCACTTTATAGCCAGTCTGTAAATCACATTCTAGTTTTTTGACATGTTGTGTGTTTGTTTTGTCAGGGGTGAATGTTGATTAACGCTGAGCTGTAACAATGTTGTGTCATTTCACTAGGTGGTGCTGTTATATACAACGTAGAACACTGCAGCACAGTACAGGCCCTTCAGCCCTTGATGTTGTGCCAACCTTTTATCCTACTCTAAGATCAAATTTACCTACACACCCTTCATTTTACTAACATCCGTGTACATCCAAGAGTGGCTTAAATGTCCCTAATGTATCTGACTGTACTACCACTGCCTCTCATTATCTTGTTCACTTTTATTAGTTCACCTCTCATCCTTCTTTGCTCCAATGAAAAAAATCCTAGCTCACTCAACCTTTCTTCATACGAAATGCCCTCCAGTACAGGCAGCGTCCTGGTAAATCTTCTTTGTACTCTCTAAAACTTCCACATCCTTCCTATAATGAGGCAAACGCTATGTTCCACGTGTGGTCTAACCAGGGCTTTGTGGAGCTGTAGCATAATATCGCAGCTCTTAAACTCAATCCCCCTGCTAATGAAAGCCAATTTCTTAACAACCCTGTCAACTTGAGTAGCAACTTTGAGGGATCTGTGGATGTGGACCCCAAGATCCCTCTGTTCCTCCACACTGCCAACAATCCTGACTGTAACCCTGTAATCTGCATTTAAATTTGACCTTCCAAAATGAATCACTTCACACTTTTCCAGGTTGATTTCCTTCTGCCACTTATGACCCCAGCTCTGCATCCTGTCAATGATCCATTGCAGCTTAGAACAGCCCTCCACACTATCCACAACTCCACCAAATTTCACGTCATCTGCAAGCTGACTAACCCACCCTTCCACTTCCTCATCCAAGTCATTTATAAAAGTCACAAAGAGCAGAGGTCCCAGAACAGATCCCTAAGGAACACCACTGGACACCGAGCTCCAGGCTGAATACTTACCATCTATCACCACCCTCTGTCTTCTATGGGCCAGCCAATTCTGCATCCCGACAGCCAGATTTCCCTGTATCCCATGCTTCCTTACTTTCTGAATGAGCCTACCATGGGGAACCTTATCAAACGTCTTGCTAAAATCCATTTACATTACATTCACTCCTGTGCCTTCATCAGTGTGTTTTGTCACATACTCTAAAAATTCAGTAAGGTTTGTGAGGCATGACCTGCCCCTCTCAAAGCTGTGCTAACTATCTCTAATAAACTCTGCTTTTCTGAATCGTCATAAATCGTGTCTGCCAGAATCCTCTCCAATAATTTGCCCACCACCGATGTAAGACTGAGTGGTCTGTAATTCCCAGGGTTATCCCTATTCCCTTTATTGACCAATAGAATAACATTTATCCTATCCATGTCCCTCATGATTTGATAAACTTCTATAAGGTAATCCCTCAGCCTCCAACACTCCAGGGAGAATAGTCCCAGCCTGTTCAGCCTGTCCCTGTAGCTCAAACTGTCCAGCCCTGGCCGCATCCTTTTAGATCTTCTGAGCCATTTCAAGTTTCACACTGTAGGATTCTATGATTCTATGAAACTCTCCTCGATGAACCTCTTTCTGCATATTTTCCCCATATGTCCTTTCACAAAGCTTTCTGGATGATAAACATAACAAACCAATTATAATTATAGAGTCATAGAGATGTACCGCACAGAAAAAGACCCTTCCTATAGCAAGGAGACTAGAATTGCATGCAGCATTCCGAAAGTGGCCTAACCAATGTCCTGTCCAGCCCAACATGATCTGCCAACTCCTATACTCCATACCTTCTTCACTATCCTGTCTACCTGGGATTTCAAGGAGCTACGAACCTGCACTCTAAGGTCTCTTTGTTCAGCAAAACTCCCCAGGACCTTACCATTAAGCGTATACATCCTGCCCTGATACCCTTTCCAAACTGCAGCACCTCACATTTATCTAAATTAAGTTCCACCTGCCACTCCTTGGCCCATTGGCCCATCTGATTAAGGTCCTGCTTACTCTGAGGTAATCTTTGCTGTCTACGACACCTCCAATTTTGGTGTCATCTGCAAACTTACTAACCACACCACCTATGTTCACATCCAAATCAATGACAAAAAACAGTGGACCCAGGACCAATCCTTGTGGTACTCCACTGGTCACAGGCCTCCAGTCTGAAATGCAACCCTCTACCATCACCCACTTCTTCTACCTTCGAGCCAGTTCTGTATCCAAATGGCTAGTCCTCCCAGTATTCCACTGACCTAACCTTGCTAACCAATCTCCCATGAGGAATCTTGTCAAACCCCTTACTGAAGTCTATAAAGATCATGTCATCATTCTACCCTCATAAATCCTCTTCATTACTACATCAAAAAACTCAATCAAGTTTGTGAGACTAAAGTTTCCACACACAGTCATGTTGACGATCCCTAATCAGTCCTTGCCTGTCCCTCAGGAATCCCTCCAACAACTTGTCCACCATTGGTGTCAGGGTCACTGGTCTATGGTTCCCCGGCTTTTTCTTATCACCGTTTATAAACAGTGGCACCACGTTAGACAATCTCCAGCCTTCCGGAACTTCACCTCTTCTAACGATGGTACAAATATCTCAGCAAGGGGCCCAGCAAATACTTTCTTCACTTCCCACAGAGTTCTAGGTCTGATCCATCTTTGAGCGTTTTAAGACATCCGGCACCGCCACCTCTGTAATATGGATATTTTTCAAGATTTCGCCATTTACTTCCCCACATTCTCAACCTTCCATATCCTTCTCCACCGTAAACACTGATGCAAATATTTGTTTAGAGACTCCCCATCTCCTGTGGTTCCACACATAGGTGGTCTTGCTGATCTTTGAGGGGCCCTATTCTCTCCCTAGTTACCCTTTTGCCCATAATGTATTTGGAGAATCCCTTTTGGATTCTCCTTAATTCTATTTGCCAAAACTATCTCATGTCCCCTTTTGCCCTCCTGATTTCCCTCTTAAGTATACTCCTAATGCCTTTATACTCTCTAAGCATTCACTCAATCTCTCCTGTCTATACCTGACATATGTTCCCTTCTTTTTGTTGACCAAAACTTCAATTACTTTAGTCATCCAGCAGTCCCTAACCTACCAACTTTGCACTTCATCCTAACAGGAACTTATTGTCTCTGGACTCTCGTTATTTCATTTTTTGAAGGCTTCCCATTTTCCAGCCATCCCTTTACCTACCAACATCCGCCCCTAATCAAGTTTTGAAAGTTTTTGACTAATACCATCAAAATTGGCCTTCCTCCAATTTAGAATTTTAACTTTAAGATTCGGTCGATCCTTTTCCATCACTATTTTAAAACTAATAGAATGATGGTCACATTTTAATATATCCACTGTTTTATTTAAACGCCTCACACTTTCAAAAAAACTTCACCTTGGCTCAGAGTGGGTATTTTTTGCTGTGGCCGAAGTCACTGTTGTCTGATTATTCACTCAGAGCACAAATACTTCACCTTCCCTGAAGAGGTCAGTATCATTTTGCCAACATGGAGCCTCTGTCTGACTTCTAGCAGTTTCTGATGAGTTATTTTTCAAACTTAATTGACGCAGAACTCCAGGTGAATCCATTTGTTTTTAATCTACAAAGAGCAAAGAAAATTACAGCACAGGAACAGGCCCTTCAGCCCTCCAAGCCTGCGCTGATCCAGATCCTCGATCTAAACCTGTCGCCTACTTTCTAAAGATCTGTATCCCTCTGCTCCCTGCCCATTCATGTATCTGCCTAGATACATCTTTAATGCCACTATCATGCCCGCCACTACCACCTCCGCTGGCAATGTGTTCCAGGCACCCACTCGCCCTGCGTAAAGAACTTTCCCCTCTTACCTTGAATTTGTGACCCTTAGTAATTGAGTTCCGCACTCTGGAGAAAAAGCTTCTTGCTACCCACACTTTTCATAATTTTGTAGACCTCAATCAGGTCCCCCCTCAACCTCAGTCTTTCCAATGAAAATAATCCTAACCTCCTCAACCACTCTTCATAGCTAGCGCCTTCCGTACCAGGCAACATCCTAGTGAACCTCCTCTACACCCTCTCCAAAGCATTCACATCCTTTTGGTAATGTGGCGACCAGAACTGTACGCAGTTTTCCAAATGTAATCAAACCAAAGTTCTATACAACTATAACATGACCTGCCGACTCTTGTACTAATACCCCTTTGGATGAAGAAAAGCATGCCATATGCTGTCGTGACCACTATTGACCTGTGTTGCCACCTTCAGGGCACAATGGACCTGAACACCCAGATCTCTCTACACTCCAAGGTTTTTCCATTTGCCGTATATTTCGCTGTTGAATTGGATCTTCCAAAATGCATCACCTTGCGTTTGCCTGGATTGAACTCCATCTGGCGTTTCTCCACCCAACTCTCCAATCTATCTATATTCTGCATTTTCTGACAGTCCCCTTCACTATCTGCTACTCCACCAATCTTAGTGTCATCTGTAAACTTGGTAATCAGGCCAACTATACCTTCTTCAAGATCATTTTATGTTTATCACAAACAACAGGAGTCCCAACACGGATCCCTGTGGAACACCACTGGTCACACTTCTCCATTTTGAGAAACTCCCTTCCATGACTTCTCTGTCTCCTGCTGCGAGCCAGTTCTTTATCCATCTAGCCAGTACATCCTGGACTTTTTTTCTGTAACCTTGTAGGATATAGAACAGTACAGCACGAGAACAGGCCCTTCAGCCCATGATGTTGTGTCGAACATGAAAGTCTCAGCTTTTCAACCTCTTCTTCCAACTCAAACCCTCCAGACCCAGCAACATCCTGGGAAAACCCTTCTGAACGCTTCAGCTTAATGACATCCTTCCTATAACAGGGAGACCAGACCAGACACATCTCCTTTGAACTTCACCCCTTTACCTTAAAGACATGCCCTCTAGTATTAGACATTTCAACTCTTGGGAAAAAGGCTTGATTGTCACAAAAAACTTAAAAGAACTGCGGGTGCAGCAAATCAGAAAGAAAAACAGAACTTTTTGAGGAAAAACTTTGAGAACTGTTCTGAGGAAGGGTCACTCAGCCTGAAACGTTACCTCTGATTTCTCTCTGCAGAGCTGCCTGAGCTTTTCCAGCAATTTCTGTTTTTGTTTCTGACTGCCAACCCCATCTATGCCTTTCACCTTCTAAGTTTCGATCAGGTCTCCCCTCAGCCTCCGCTGCTCCAGAAGAAGCAACCCGAGTTTGCCCAGCCTCTCCCTAATGCTCATCCCCTCTAATCCAGGTCTCATCCTGGTAAACGTCTTCTGCACTCCCTCCAAAGCTTGGATGTCCTTCCTGTAACGTGGCAACCAGAATCTAATGCAGTATTCTAAATGCGATCTCGTTAAAGTTTTATAAAGCTGTAACATGACTTCCTGACTCAGTGCCTCAGCCAATAAAGGCAAGCATGCCATATGCTATCTTCAGCACCCTGTCTAATTGTGTGGCCACTTTCACAGGGATAAGGACTTGAATGTCAAGAACCCTCTGTACATAAATGCGGTTAAGAGTTCTGCCTTACCTGTATACTTTCCCTTAACATTTGATCTTCCACAGTACAGCACCTCACGGTTAACCGGATTAACCTCTATTTCTTCGCCCATATCTACAACTGACCTATATCTCGCTTTATCTTTCGACAATTTTCTACACTATACACAACTCCTCCAATCTTTGTGTCATCTGCAACCTCACTAACTCACTCATCTATATTTTCATCCAAGTCATATATAATATATCACAAGCAACAGTGGTCCCAGTATGGGACCACTCATCACAGACCAGAAAAACACCCTTCCACTGCTACCCTCTGTCTTATGACCAAGCCAATTTACATGCATTTTCAGGAATCGTTTCAAGCAGTTAGTCTCTTTCCTCCTCTTAACTGGGATTTTTCTTCAAAGCTTTAAAGTTATAAGATTGAAAGCCTCTAATTGTTTTGTTTTAATAGACGATATGCATTCTAATTATTAGCCAGTGTCAGAATCCGAAGAATCTCTCTCTTCATCTTAATTTGAATTTTGAAATGGAATCGAGGCTCTATTTTGCTCTGTTTTTAATGCTGTTTTGTAACTAGAATGTATAGTTTCCTGCAAAAACCATCACAAACGTTGAACTGTTTACTAGATATCCACTAGAAGGTCACCATGTTGTTAGACATGCTTTACAATTCACCAGATACTGTCTGACCCTTCCTGCAGCTGAGCACCAGGAATCTCCCAGTAAAAGGAATCTCACTTTGTATCCCACATTTCACGTTAGTGATTTATACCTTCACAACTATAATGCCCAAAGCTTAAGAATTTGTACAAACAAGGCACAATGCTTGAATATCCAACCCATGCAGCAGTCAATATATGCAGCAAAAGCTGAGCTGCAAAGTCAGGCACTGAGTTTATGGGTGCAGTGGAATTGGTGTTAATCTGAACTAAGCAGAGAGCCCAATCAGTGTATCCGGTTCCAAATCAGACCTGATGGAGTCAGGCTCATTTGTTATCCCAAACGTTGTGCTAACAAAACCGTTAACTGTTACAGTGCCAACCAGCAACATCATCATGAAGACATTGGCCAAACGGGAGAACGTGAAGGTGTTCACAGAGAAGTTACTGCTGCTGCTAAACCGGTCAGGTGAGCATCTCACTGAGGGCTGCATGCGCTTTTAGTTTGCTGTGAGATTGATCAGTGGTTCCTGCTCCAGCCAGCACTGCTGTTGTGTTGTCAGTGCTGTACAGCTTTCCTATAAACAAGTACGAGGGATACTGCCGTGTTGAAAGCTCAGTCCAGCAGCAGAAGAAAGAGCAGCTTTGGTGTTTGTAACTCCCCAGCTCCTCACATAGCGAGCTTCAGCACAGACAACCGCAGTGTTCACCAGTGACAGCCTGGGGTGGATGTGGGGCCAGAGTGCCCAGGAGTAGAGGATATGGAGGGGAAGGGTCACAGTGTCCTGGGATAGAGGAGGGTGAGGGGTCAGAGTGCCCTGAGGTAGAGGATATGGAGGGTGAGGGGTCAGAGTGCCGTGGGGTAGAAGATGCAAAGGGCAAGAGTTCAGTGTGTCCTGAGGTAGCACATAAAACATAGAATACAGACCCTTCGGCCCTCAATGTTGTGCCAACCTTTTATCTTCCTCTAAAATCAACCTAACTAACATACTCTTCATTTTATATCATCCATGTGCCCATCCAAGAGTGGCTTAAATGCCCCTAATGTATCTGACTACTACCACTGCTGGCAGTGCATTCCTCGCACCCACCACGCTCTGTGTGAAGGACCAACCTCTGACATCTCCCCTAAACCTTCCTCCTGTCACCTTAAAGATACGTCCTCTCATGAAAGCCATTTCTGCCCTGGAGGGAAAAAAAATCTCTCTATCCACTCTATCTATGCCTCTTATCATCTTGTACACCTCTACAAGTCACCTCTTATCCTCCTTCACTCCAGTGAGAAAAGCCCGATCTCCCCCAAACTTTCTTCATAAGACATGCCCCCCAGTCCAGGCAGCATCCTGGTAAATCTCCTCTACACCCTCCTTAAAGCTTCCACATCCTTCCTATAATGAAGGACTCTATAGAGCTGCCGCATAACCTCACGGTTCTTAAACTCAGTCCCCATGCTCATGAAAGCCAACACCCCATAGGCCTTCTTATCAACCCTGCCAACTTGGGTGGCAACTTTGAGGGATCTATGGACATGGACCCCAAGATCCCTCTGTTCCTCCACACTGCCA
Organism: Chiloscyllium plagiosum; assembly: GCF_004010195.1. Classification (NCBI taxonomy): domain Eukaryota; kingdom Metazoa; phylum Chordata; class Chondrichthyes; order Orectolobiformes; family Hemiscylliidae; genus Chiloscyllium; species Chiloscyllium plagiosum. The sequence continues at coordinate 59,442,428 of NC_057727.1, read as the reverse complement.
AGAATCCTGTCTTTATCCCTGTATTCTGCATTCAAATTCGACCTTCCAAAATCACTTCACACTTTTCCAGGTTGAATTCCATCTGCCGATTCTCAGCTCAGCCCTGCATCCTGTCAATGTCCCATTGCAACCTACAACAGCCCTCCACACTATTCACAACTCCACCAAACTTCGCGTCATTGGCAAACGTACTAACTCACTTTTCCACTTCCTCATTCGAGTCATTTATAAAAATCACAAAGAGCAGAGGTTCCAGAACAGATCCCTGCGGAACACCACTGGTCACCGAGCTCCAGGCTGAATACCTTCCAGCTACCACCACCTACGGGCCAGCCAATTCTGTATCCAGGCACACATGGAGGGGGAAGTCAGCAAACAGATCCAGACCATCCTGGGTGACAAATGAGGTAGAAGCAATGTTAAAGAAAAACCTGGGTTTTTGACAGATGTGAGGTCAAAAATACGATTGAATATAGAAGATTCAGACTGAAGATGCAACAGCAAAGAAGGAAAGATGGAACATGAGAAGAGGTGAGCAGCTGACGTGGAGGAATTCCAAAGTATTTTACACGCAGTACGAGGGTGATAAAAGGGGAAGTGGGCTAGTTTGGGACAAAAAAGGAGTTTGACACATGGCAGCTGAGGGGATGGCTGAAGGGTTTGTATCTGTCATTACCACAGTAGAGGATGATAACCAGCCCACAGTCAACGGGAAGAATCTGTTGCTAGCCGGATTTAAAACTGCTCTGACAAGGTGTGAGTGGAAATCTCCATGGCTCTGAGACTATTTTTCTGTCTTCCTTAGACTGAGACATGAAGGTGAGGGATTGGTGAATGGTAAATGATGTGCCCTTGTGGCAAGGAATAAGCCCAGCAATCAACCTCTTATACTTGAGTGGTTCAGAAACTTCTAGAAACAGAAATTTGCTACAACATTATTAGTCATATGGATCAATGTGGGTTAATTTAGGAAGGCCAGTGTTTAGCGAATTGACAGGAGTTTTCTGACGAGGGTGAATGGGTTAATCAATTGTAGACATGGACAGCCAGAATGTGTTTGATAATGGGATGAAAACAGCAGCAGTCACATGGGTACACAATTAGTGAGTGACACCCGATTACATCCCCTCGCCATGGACATGGGCCCGCACCACACACGCCCGCACCCCACGCGCCCGCACCCCACGCGCCCGCACCCCACGCGCCCGCACCCCACGCGCCCGCACCCCACGCGCCCGCACCCCACGCGCCCGCACCCCACGCGCCCGCACCCCACGCGCCCGCACCCCACGCGCCCGCACCCCACGCGCCCGCACCCCACGCGCCCGCACCCCACGCGCCCGCACCCCACGCGCCCGCACCCCACGCGCCCGCACCCCACGCGCCCGCACCCCACGCGCCCGCACCCCACGCGCCCGCACCCCACGCGCCCGCACCCCACGCGCCCGCACCCCACGCGCCCGCACCCCACGCGCCCGCACCCCACGCGCCCGCACCCCACGCGCCCGCACCCCACGCGCCCGCACCCCACGCGCCCGCACCCCACGCGCCCGCACCCCACGCGCCCGCACCCCACGCGCCCGCACCCCACGCGCCCGCACCCCACGCGCCCGCACCCCACGCGCCCGCACCCCACGCGCCCGCACCCCACGCGCCCGCACCCCACGCGCCCGCACCCCACGCGCCCGCACCCCACGCGCCCGCACCCCACGCGCCCGCACCCCACGCGCCCGCACCCCACGCGCCCGCACCCCACGCGCCCGCACCCCACGCGCCCGCACCCCACGCGCCCGCACCCCACGCGCCCGCACCCCACGCGCCCGCACCCCACGCGCCCGCACCCCACGCGCCCGCACCCCACGCGCCCGCACCCCACGCGCCCGCACCCCACGCGCCCGCACCCCACGCGCCCGCACCCCACGCGCCCGCACCCCACGCGCCCGCACCCCACGCGCCCGCACCCCACGCGCCCGCACCCCACGCGCCCGCACCCCACGCGCCCGCACCCCACGCGCCCGCACCCCACGCGCCCGCACCCCACGCGCCCGCACCCCACGCGCCCGCACCCCACGCGCCCGCACCCCACGCGCCCGCACCCCACGCGCCCGCACCCCACGCGCCCGCACCCCACGCGCCCGCACCCCACGCGCCCGCACCCCACGCGCCCGCACCCCACGCGCCCGCACCCCACGCGCCCGCACCCCACGCGCCCGCACCCCACGCGCCCGCACCCCACGCGCCCGCACCCCACGCGCCCGCACCCCACGCGCCCGCACCCCACGCGCCCGCACCCCACGCGCCCGCACCCCACGCGCCCGCACCCCACGCGCCCGCACCCCACGCGCCCGCACCCCACGCGCCCGCACCCCACGCGCCCGCACCCCACGCGCCCGCACCCCACGCGCCCGCACCCCACGCGCCCGCACCCCACGCGCCCGCACCCCACGCGCCCGCACCCCACGCGCCCGCACCCCACGCGCCCGCACCCCACGCGCCCGCACCCCACGCGCCCGCACCCCACGCGCCCGCACCCCACGCGCCCGCACCCCACGCGCCCGCACCCCACGCGCCCGCACCCCACGCGCCCGCACCCCACGCGCCCGCACCCCACGCGCCCGCACCCCACGCGCCCGCACCCCACGCGCCCGCACCCCACGCGCCCGCACCCCACGCGCCCGCACCCCACGCGCCCGCACCCCACGCGCCCGCACCCCACGCGCCCGCACCCCACGCGCCCGCACCCCACGCGCCCGCACCCCACGCGCCCGCACCCCACGCGCCCGCACCCCACGCGCCCGCACCCCACGCGCCCGCACCCCACGCGCCCGCACCCCACGCGCCCGCACCCCACGCGCCCGCACCCCACGCGCCCGCACCCCACGCGCCCGCACCCCACGCGCCCGCACCCCACGCGCCCGCACCCCACGCGCCCGCACCCCACGCGCCCGCACCCCACGCGCCCGCACCCCACGCGCCCGCACCCCACGCGCCCGCACCCCACGCGCCCGCACCCCACGCGCCCGCACCCCACGCGCCCGCACCCCACGCGCCCGCACCCCACGCGCCCGCACCCCACGCGCCCGCACCCCACGCGCCCGCACCCCACGCGCCCGCACCCCACGCGCCCGCACCCCACGCGCCCGCACCCCACGCGCCCGCACCCCACGCGCCCGCACCCCACGCGCCCGCACCCCACGCGCCCGCACCCCACGCGCCCGCACCCCACGCGCCCGCACCCCACGCGCCCGCACCCCACGCGCCCGCACCCCACGCGCCCGCACCCCACGCGCCCGCACCCCACGCGCCCGCACCCCACGCGCCCGCACCCCACGCGCCCGCACCCCACGCGCCCGCACCCCACGCGCCCGCACCCCACGCGCCCGCACCCCACGCGCCCGCACCCCACGCGCCCGCACCCCACGCGCCCGCACCCCACGCGCCCGCACCCCACGCGCCCGCACCCCACGCGCCCGCACCCCACGCGCCCGCACCCCACGCGCCCGCACCCCACGCGCCCGCACCCCACGCGCCCGCACCCCACGCGCCCGCACCCCACGCGCCCGCACCCCACGCGCCCGCACCCCACGCGCCCGCACCCCACGCGCCCGCACCCCACGCGCCCGCACCCCACGCGCCCGCACCCCACGCGCCCGCACCCCACGCGCCCGCACCCCACGCGCCCGCACCCCACGCGCCCGCACCCCACGCGCCCGCACCCCACGCGCCCGCACCCCACGCGCCCGCACCCCACGCGCCCGCACCCCACGCGCCCGCACCCCACGCGCCCGCACCCCACGCGCCCGCACCCCACGCGCCCGCACCCCACGCGCCCGCACCCCACGCGCCCGCACCCCACGCGCCCGCACCCCACGCGCCCGCACCCCACGCGCCCGCACCCCACGCGCCCGCACCCCACGCGCCCGCACCCCACGCGCCCGCACCCCACGCGCCCGCACCCCACGCGCCCGCACCCCACGCGCCCGCACCCCACGCGCCCGCACCCCACGCGCCCGCACCCCACGCGCCCGCACCCCACGCGCCCGCACCCCACGCGCCCGCACCCCACGCGCCCGCACCCCACGCGCCCGCACCCCACGCGCCCGCACCCCACGCGCCCGCACCCCACGCGCCCGCACCCCACGCGCCCGCACCCCACGCGCCCGCACCCCACGCGCCCGCACCCCACGCGCCCGCACCCCACGCGCCCGCACCCCACGCGCCCGCACCCCACGCGCCCGCACCCCACGCGCCCGCACCCCACGCGCCCGCACCCCACGCGCCCGCACCCCACGCGCCCGCACCCCACGCGCCCGCACCCCACGCGCCCGCACCCCACGCGCCCGCACCCCACGCGCCCGCACCCCACGCGCCCGCACCCCACGCGCCCGCACCCCACGCGCCCGCACCCCACGCGCCCGCACCCCACGCGCCCGCACCCCACGCGCCCGCACCCCACGCGCCCGCACCCCACGCGCCCGCACCCCACGCGCCCGCACCCCACGCGCCCGCACCCCACGCGCCCGCACCCCACGCGCCCGCACCCCACGCGCCCGCACCCCACGCGCCCGCACCCCACGCGCCCGCACCCCACGCGCCCGCACCCCACGCGCCCGCACCCCACGCGCCCGCACCCCACGCGCCCGCACCCCACGCGCCCGCACCCCACGCGCCCGCACCCCACGCGCCCGCACCCCACGCGCCCGCACCCCACGCGCCCGCACCCCACGCGCCCGCACCCCACGCGCCCGCACCCCACGCGCCCGCACCCCACGCGCCCGCACCCCACGCGCCCGCACCCCACGCGCCCGCACCCCACGCGCCCGCACCCCACGCGCCCGCACCCCACGCGCCCGCACCCCACGCGCCCGCACCCCACGCGCCCGCACCCCACGCGCCCGCACCCCACGCGCCCGCACCCCACGCGCCCGCACCCCACGCGCCCGCACCCCACGCGCCCGCACCCCACGCGCCCGCACCCCACGCGCCCGCACCCCACGCGCCCGCACCCCACGCGCCCGCACCCCACGCGCCCGCACCCCACGCGCCCGCACCCCACGCGCCCGCACCCCACGCGCCCGCACCCCACGCGCCCGCACCCCACGCGCCCGCACCCCACGCGCCCGCACCCCACGCGCCCGCACCCCACGCGCCCGCACCCCACGCGCCCGCACCCCACGCGCCCGCACCCCACGCGCCCGCACCCCACGCGCCCGCACCCCACGCGCCCGCACCCCACGCGCCCGCACCCCACGCGCCCGCACCCCACGCGCCCGCACCCCACGCGCCCGCACCCCACGCGCCCGCACCCCACGCGCCCGCACCCCACGCGCCCGCACCCCACGCGCCCGCACCCCACGCGCCCGCACCCCACGCGCCCGCACCCCACGCGCCCGCACCCCACGCGCCCGCACCCCACGCGCCCGCACCCCACGCGCCCGCACCCCACGCGCCCGCACCCCACGCGCCCGCACCCCACGCGCCCGCACCCCACGCGCCCGCACCCCACGCGCCCGCACCCCACGCGCCCGCACCCCACGCGCCCGCACCCCACGCGCCCGCACCCCACGCGCCCGCACCCCACGCGCCCGCACCCCACGCGCCCGCACCCCACGCGCCCGCACCCCACGCGCCCGCACCCCACGCGCCCGCACCCCACGCGCCCGCACCCCACGCGCCCGCACCCCACGCGCCCGCACCCCACGCGCCCGCACCCCACGCGCCCGCACCCCACGCGCCCGCACCCCACGCGCCCGCACCCCACGCGCCCGCACCCCACGCGCCCGCACCCCACGCGCCCGCACCCCACGCGCCCGCACCCCACGCGCCCGCACCCCACGCGCCCGCACCCCACGCGCCCGCACCCCACGCGCCCGCACCCCACGCGCCCGCACCCCACGCGCCCGCACCCCACGCGCCCGCACCCCACGCGCCCGCACCCCACGCGCCCGCACCCCACGCGCCCGCACCCCACGCGCCCGCACCCCACGCGCCCGCACCCCACGCGCCCGCACCCCACGCGCCCGCACCCCACGCGCCCGCACCCCACGCGCCCGCACCCCACGCGCCCGCACCCCACGCGCCCGCACCCCACGCGCCCGCACCCCACGCGCCCGCACCCCACGCGCCCGCACCCCACGCGCCCGCACCCCACGCGCCCGCACCCCACGCGCCCGCACCCCACGCGCCCGCACCCCACGCGCCCGCACCCCACGCGCCCGCACCCCACGCGCCCGCACCCCACGCGCCCGCACCCCACGCGCCCGCACCCCACGCGCCCGCACCCCACGCGCCCGCACCCCACGCGCCCGCACCCCACGCGCCCGCACCCCACGCGCCCGCACCCCACGCGCCCGCACCCCACGCGCCCGCACCCCACGCGCCCGCACCCCACGCGCCCGCACCCCACGCGCCCGCACCCCACGCGCCCGCACCCCACGCGCCCGCACCCCACGCGCCCGCACCCCACGCGCCCGCACCCCACGCGCCCGCACCCCACGCGCCCGCACCCCACGCGCCCGCACCCCACGCGCCCGCACCCCACGCGCCCGCACCCCACGCGCCCGCACCCCACGCGCCCGCACCCCACGCGCCCGCACCCCACGCGCCCGCACCCCACGCGCCCGCACCCCACGCGCCCGCACCCCACGCGCCCGCACCCCACGCGCCCGCACCCCACGCGCCCGCACCCCACGCGCCCGCACCCCACGCGCCCGCACCCCACGCGCCCGCACCCCACGCGCCCGCACCCCACGCGCCCGCACCCCACGCGCCCGCACCCCACGCGCCCGCACCCCACGCGCCCGCACCCCACGCGCCCGCACCCCACGCGCCCGCACCCCACGCGCCCGCACCCCACGCGCCCGCACCCCACGCGCCCGCACCCCACGCGCCCGCACCCCACGCGCCCGCACCCCACGCGCCCGCACCCCACGCGCCCGCACCCCACGCGCCCGCACCCCACGCGCCCGCACCCCACGCGCCCGCACCCCACGCGCCCGCACCCCACGCGCCCGCACCCCACGCGCCCGCACCCCACGCGCCCGCACCCCACGCGCCCGCACCCCACGCGCCCGCACCCCACGCGCCCGCACCCCACGCGCCCGCACCCCACGCGCCCGCACCCCACGCGCCCGCACCCCACGCGCCCGCACCCCACGCGCCCGCACCCCACGCGCCCGCACCCCACGCGCCCGCACCCCACGCGCCCGCACCCCACGCGCCCGCACCCCACGCGCCCGCACCCCACGCGCCCGCACCCCACGCGCCCGCACCCCACGCGCCCGCACCCCACGCGCCCGCACCCCACCCCCCTCCCCCTCCCCGTGTACACTTCCCCCTCGCCTTCCCTGTGTACACTAAATCCTATCGTCATTGTGTACACTGAGCCCCTCACTCGGCCATTCCCTTCCCCACCCCCACCCCCAATCCCGCTCGACTGGGTGCAGTGTAGAATGCTCCACCAGTCAGTGAATGCAGGGCTGGATTGGAAGTGTTCCTGAGAACAACACAAAGCAGTGCATTTGAGACTGAGGGTTTCTGTCCTGTGATTAATTCCAAATTACCTGCCATTAGCCTGGAGCAGCAAGTTAGAAACGTTGCAACGCACGGTATTCACTGATAAAGCACACGTCTTTTTCTCCAGGGTCTTTATAACACCTCCTTCATTAATCTAATCGATATTACTCTCTCTGTTCCTTAGATGACCCGGTGAATATTTTCAAGCACCAACCCCAGCCACCACACTCTGTGCTGAAGTTCCTGCAGGATGTCTTTGCAGACAAAGACACGGCGAGAATCTTCTACCGTACGGACCTGATGGTGATGATCGATATCATTGTGCGTCAGATCTCTGACCTCTCGCCAGGGGAAAAGGTCAGAAAACCGCACTACGACCCTGAACGGATTCAGCACTAACTCAGCCTTAACACTGCCTGGCCCATTTCACAGCTTCACGACAGATGTACAAGGTGTGAGATTCTGAAACCAAAACAGGAATTGCAGGAGAAACCCAGCACCTGTGGAGAGAAAGCAGTCACTTTTTCAGAACACTTCAGAGATGCAGAAGCAGCAACTTCTGTTTTTATTTCAGATGTACAAGGCTGATGTTCAAGTGGGATTAGATGAGAATTGCCCTGGTTTTTAAACAAAACAACCGAGGTGTAAATGGAGCAACATACTGGGCTAGAGGGGTTTCAGTCAGTACCTAATTGGGTGCCCCTTATCATGGAAGTTATCATAGAATGCCTACAGTGTGGAAACAGGCCCTTCGGCCCAACCAGTCCACACCGACCCTCCAAAGAGTAACCCACCCAGACCCGTTCCCCTACCGTTTGTTTACCCCTGACAATTTAGCATGGCCAATTCAGTGGTTAGCACTGTTGCCAGGGACCCAGGTTCAAATCCAGCCTCAGGTGACCGTCTGTGTGGAGTTTGCACATTCTCCCCGTGCCTGCGTGGGTTTCCTCCGGGTGCTCCGGTTTCCTCCCACAGGTTAGGTGGATTGGCCACACTAAATTGAACAAAGTATTAGGTGCATTAGTCAGGGGTAAATGTAGGGGAATGGGTCTGGGTGGGTTGCTCTTCGGAGGGTCGGTGTGGACTGGTTGGGCCGAAGGGCCTGTTTCCACATTGTAGGGAATCGAATCTAATCTGACCTGCAGATTTTTGGATTGTGGGAGGAGACCGGAGCATCCAGAGGAAACCCACTCAGACACGGGGAGCATGTGCAAACTCCACACAGACAGTCACCCAGGGCAGGAATCAGTCTGCCTCTCTTTCTTAAAATTTCCTTAAAGATGTGAATGTAGGATTTAGACGCTTTGGCTTGTGCCAATAAAGTCAGTGGAATGAATGTTCAAGGTTCCTGGGTTGAGTACTGGAGCTGTATAATTTGCCAGGTCACGCTATAATCTGTTCTTTCTCTGAGCTGCTTCTCATACACTCAGAGGCATACGGCTGGGGAACAGGCCCTTCAGCCCACCATGTCGATGCCAACCAGCAAACACCAAACTGTCTCACCACCCTCAGGCAGCACATTCCATATTTCTGCCACCCTCTCGGTGAAAGCAATGATTTTCCATTCCTCCTCTGAACCACTTGCTCCTCCTCTTAAACGTATTCTCTCTGGTCTCAGAATGGTCTGCCGTGGGGAAGAGATTCTCACAATTTGCTATGCCTATAGCTCTCATAATTTTGTATGCCTCAGTCAGATCCACCCTTCAACATCCTCTGCTCCAGGGAAAACAAACCCAGCCTTCCCAGTCTCTCCCCATAACTGCGACTTTTCATCCCATCTCCTGTGCACCCTCTCCAGTGCAATCAGACCAGTCTGATAATGCAGAACACAGTATTCCACCTGTGGCCTCACCAACATGTTAGAAAGTTGTAACAAGCTTCCCTGCACCAATATGCTATACCTTGGCGACTGAAGGAATGTTTCCCATGTGCTCCCTGTCCACTGTGCTGACACCTTCATGTACACCCAGCTCCCTTTGTTCCTCAGTATACCCAAGGGGACCTACAATTCATTGTGTAAATCCTTCCCTTATTAGACCTCCCAAAATACAGCACGTCACTTATCAGGATCAAATTCCATCTGCCATTGCTCTGCCCAGTTTACCAGCCGACCAATATCAGATTGTAGCCTGGTATTCTTCCTCACTATCAACAATCTCCATACCATTTGCAAGTTTAGTAATTATGCCATTGACATTCACATCCAAGTTGTTAATTAACACAACAGACAGCAAGGGTCCCGGCACCAATCCATGCTGGTCACAAGCTTCCATTCACAAAAACAACACCCTACCCTTGGCCTCTGGTTTGTAAGCCAGTTTTCCATCTAGTTTACCAACTTACGTTGGATCCCATGGACCTTTTGGAGCAGCCTTCTGTGTGGGACCTTGTCAAGGCCTTACTAAAATCCAACTAAACCATATCAACTCCACTATCCTCATTAATCTTAAGTCACCTTTTCAAAACCTCAATTAAATTAGACAGACAGGTCTCCCTCTGACAAACCCATGCTGACGCTCCCTGATCAACTCCTGCTTTTCCAAGTATTGATCAATCCTGTCCTTCAGAATGGTTTCCAATAATTTCCCTCCCACTGATGTCAAACGCATTGGTCTGTAATTACCTGGCCTCCCCCTGCTGCTCTTGAGCAAAGAAACCACATTAGCTCTCCTCCAGTCATCTGGCACTTCAGCGAAGTATTAAATATTTCTGCCAACCATCTCCTCCTTTGCCAACCATAACAGCCTGGGATCCACCTGAGAGTTTGGAGAAGACTTGTAGCTCAGTTTGTGGATCAGATTGTAAACTTGCTCACTGAGCTGGTGGGTTTGTTCTCCAATGTTTTGTCACCGTGCTCGGTAACATCATCAGTGAGCCTCCAGTGAAATGTTGGTGTTCTGCCCCACTTGGTATTTATCTGTCTCGGTTTGTTGTGGCAGGTGATGTCATTTCCGGTTCTGTTTCTAAGCGGTCAGTAAATGGGGTCTATATCGATATGTTTGTTAATGGAATTCCGGTTTGAAACCAAGCTTCTAGGAAATCCCATGCATGCCTTTGTTTAGCCTGTCCCAGGATGGATGTATCGTCCCAGTCGAACTGGTGTCCCTCTTTGTCTGTGTGTATGGATACCAGTGATAATTGGTCATGTCTTTTGGTGGCTAGTTGGTGCTCATGTATCCTGGTGGCTAGCTTCCTACCAGTTTGTCCAATGTAATGCTGGTTGCAGTCCTTGCAGGGTATTTTGTATATGGTGTTCGCTCTATTGCAAAACATACAGAGGTATGGGATTGAGGGTGATTTAGCGATTTGGATCAGAAATTGGCTAGCTGAAAGAAGACAGAGGGTGGTGGTTGATGGGAAATATTCACCCTGAAGTTCACTTACTAGTGGCGTACCACAAGGATCTGTTTTGGGGTCATTGTTTGTCATTTTTATAAATGACCTGGATGAGGCTGTAGAAGGATGGGTGGATGACACTAAGGTCGGTGGAGTTGTGGATAGTGATGAAGGATGTTGCAGGTTACAGAGGGACATAGATAACCTGCAGAGCTGGGCTGAGAGATGGCAAATGGAGTTTACTGTGGAAAAGTGTGAGGTGATTCACTTTGGAAGGAGTAACAGGAATACATAGTACTGGGCTAATGGTCAGATTCTTGGTAGTGTAGATGAGCAGAGAGATCTCAGTGTCCATGTACCCAGAACCCTGAAAGTTGTCACCCAGGTTGATAGGGCTGTCAAGAAGGCATGCAGTGTGTTAGCTTTTATTAGTAGAGGAATAAGTTTCAGAGCCACGAGGTCATGCTGCAGCTGTACAAAACTCTGGTGCGGCAGCACCTGGAGTATTGCGTACAGTTCTGGTCACTGCATAGGAAGAATGTGGAAGCATTGGATAGGGTTCAGAGGAGATTTACTCGATGTTGCCTGGAATGAAAGGAAGGTCTTATGAGGAAAGGCTGAGGGACTTGAGGCTGTTTTCATTAGAAAGAAGATGGTTGAGAGGTGACTTAATTGAGACATATAAGATAATCAGAGGGTAGACAGTGAAAGCTTTTTTCCTAGCATGAGGGACATAGCTTTAAATTGAGGGGTGATAGATATAGGACAGATGTCAGAGGTAAGTTCATTGAGACATATCAGATAATCAGAGGGTAGAAAGCTTTTTTCCTAGCATGAGGGACATAGCTTTAAATTGAGGGGTGATAGATATAGGACAGATGTCAGAGGTAGGTTCTTTACTCAGAGAGTAGTAGGGGCGTGGAAAGCACTGTATGCAACAGTAGTAGACTCACCAACTTTAAGAGCGTTTAAATGGTCATTGGATCAACATATGGATGTAAATGGAATAGTGTGGGTTAGATGGGCTTCAGATTGGTTTCACAGGGCATCGCAACATTGAGGGCTGAAGGGCCTGTACTGCGCTGGAATGTTCAATGCTGTTGCTGGTTGTTGGTACAGGGTCCTTTAAGTTCATCAGCAGCTGTTTCAGTGTGATGATAGGTTTGTGGGCTACCATGATGCCAAGGGGCTGGAGTAGTCTGGTCGTCATCTCCGAGATGTCTTTAACGTATGGTAATGTGGCTCGAGTCTCTGAGCGTGTTGTGTTGCCTTGTTTAGGTCTGTTGTGCAGGAATCAGCCGACAGCGCTTAACACGTTACCGTGCAGGTTCACTTTTCAATTAGGAAGCCAAATACAATGTTAGCACTTATTTTGAGATGGCTAGAATACATGAGCAGAAATGTACTGCTGTTGACTGTATAAGGATCTGTAAAGACCGCATTTAAGATATTGTGAGCGGTTTTGCGCTGCATATCTCAGGAAGGATGTGCTGGGATTGGAGGGCGCCCAGAGGAAGATTTCAAGAATTATCCCAGAGATGAAAGGCTTGTCATATGACAAGCGGTTGAGGACTCTGGCTCTGTACTCTGAGTTTAGAAGGATGGGGTTCTGATTGAAACGTAGAGAATACTGAGGGACCTGGATAGAGTGGATTTGGAGAATGTGTTTCCACTACTTGCTGAGACTAGCACCTGAGGGCACAGCCTTAGTGTGAAGGGACAACCTTGAGATGAGGAGGAATCTCTTCAGTCAGGAGGTGGTGAATTAATGGAACTCATTGTCGTAGAGGGCTGTGGAGGCCACATCATTGAGTGTGTTTACGACCAAGATAGTTTCTTGATTAGGCAGGAGAAGGGGGCTGAGAAAAATATCAGCTATGATCAAACGTTGGAGCAGACTCTACGGGCTGAATGACCTAATTCTATAGTCTTATCACATGTCCCATCAACACACTAGGTAACAATCTCCTCCCCCCATACCACCTCTATGTTCTTGGAGGAAGATCAGCTGCTACATTATGGCTGTAAGGTAAGTTCCAGAGCCATCTTAAAATCCCCTATCTTGGTCATACATAACTTCCTGAGGTTGCTGCATTAAGTGAGAGGTGGGTGTCATGTCAACAGTCTTGGAATCTTAAAACCCGACTAGAGCAGCTACTGGGATTTATATTCAGTTAACAAAAATGGATCTGAGCTCATGTCAGTTGATATAAAAACCCACCTGGTTCACTTTAGGATTGGAAATCTGCCACCTTTACCTGGTCTGGCCTACATGTCAGTCCAGATCCACAATGAAGTGGTGACTCTGAAATATTTAAGCTAGCAAGGGCAGTTAGGAACAGACCTTGCCAGTGCTGCTCACATTCCATAAAAGTCAAAGTTTTTGTGATGTTGTATTTGCTGTGTGGTGTTTACCAGTGCGCAGTGCTGGACAGAGTGACTGTGTATGTGTGTTTGACTCCTCTCTCTCTCTCTGTGTTGGCACAGATTCGCATGGAATACCTCTCACTGATGCACGCCATCGTGCGCTCCACCGATTACATGCGTCACCAGCACCGTCTCCCAGATCTCCAGGCCACGTTCCAGCGAATCCTCGCAGAGGAGGAGAATGACCAGAGCTGCCAGATGGACAAGCTGATCATCCAGGAAATCTACAAAGAATTCCCAGACATCGCTTTGGAAAACGAACTCTGAAGGCAAAAGTGTGCGGAGTACTTGAAAAATTAGCCAATGTGGTTCTTCTCCTGAAATCACTCATCCCTGTTCAACGCAGCGCTTTTACCTGTGACGGAACCCAAAGCCTTTTTGCAGCCTTACAAACATGTTTTCTTTTCCTGCCTTTTTGTACCGTTCTGTAGCCACTATGTGCTGCAGGAAGCTGAAGTGTTGAGAGTAACGCTGCACTGGTGTCTTCAGTAACTGTATGGTTTAAACATGCAAAGCATTGATAAATCTGAAGTAGGAAAATAGGTTTACACTAACATAAATCCTTCACCGACACAGCAGAATGTTTGAGAGGGGACTTAGTGAGGTCCAGAATTCAGCTTTTCTTCAGGGTGTTCTCGGTCGAAAGCCTAGCTAACAATCCAGCAGAGCTAACCACTTGACAACTGACCCAATCTATCATGCGGCAGCCAGATTCTATTCTCAAGAAAGGATATTTAATGCAATCTCTCATATCGAGACTAACAAACTGGATGACGATGAGGTGAAATGTTACAAGGGGTTTGTGTCATGCCAAAACATGGAAACATTTCAGTAGTTTCAGGATGTCAGCTTGAAATTGGTCACTACTTTCTACCTTCCACAAGCTGCCCCTTGTGGTTCATTAACAGGAGTTGGCAGATTGACTGTCTATCAACTTACTCTCGCTACAATAGTGTTAAAGACTCAATACAGAAGAGTGTCAGTCTACCCGGGGAGACTGGGCCCTGTCACACAGTCCCCAGGGGCATGGACTGTGTAGCAGAGCTCAGTCTTCCCCCAGTGAGGCTGTGTGTAGAGAGTCATCAGGAAGACTATGTTGTGCAGCGTGTTGATAGATTGTTGCCAAGATATTGAGAAGCTGCAGAGTGGTGCTTGTGCAGTAATCCACGTGTGGAGTCAAGGAAGCCAATGGTTTGAAACCGATAGCTGCCCTGCCAATATCCTGAGACAGTGAAGTGGTTCTCCTCCTGCTTCAGGCTTGAAACTGCAAAACAGGCAAAACCATGTGACTGTGACTGGTGTCTTGCACTAAATGTTCCAGGTAATAGATCGCATCATCTCATCTTCGAATACAGACCAATTTGCTCTCCAATCAGCAGTGTAATATAGAGCTCAGTTATACCTGTGTGTGATGGTTAGTTTTCAGCCATTGTTGATCTCTCTCTGTCTCTTACATGTTCTCTCATGCTCTCTCCCACACTCCTGTTTGCACTCACATACTCTCTCCTGTTCTCTTTCTCACTTATGATCTCTCTCACTCTCGTGCACACTGTCACTCTCGCACTCCCTCTCACTCTTCCCCCTCCCTCACTCGTGCGCACTCTCACGCTCTTGCACCTTCCACGCTCACTCTCGCAGTAGTGCTCACTGTCCCACTCGCTCTCGCGCAGGTCAGTATTCTCTGCCAGCTCGATTGTGTGCTTCAGAAAGCTTGTTGCCAGTACCTTTCGAGTAGAGTTGAGCCAGTTTTTGTCTGTGATGTTAGTTTGGGATGAGTGTGAGCTGCTAATGTTCTCAGGGAGCAGGATCTTCAGTTGTGGTCTGACAGGGCAGCCAGGAACTCAAGCCGTTGTTTGCTCTCTGAGCAACTTGTAATCTGTGGGAGTGTGCAGCTCTCACTGCTGCAGGCTGTCATTTTCAGCTCCAAGTCTGCCTTGCTATTGGTACTTTATTGCTAATATTTGTACACAGATAATTAAAGCAGCTACAGCATTTATTTATTGTGTGCTGTTGTCTTTCATCTTCTTTTATTCCATTTTATACCTCACTCAAAATGTGCACTGAAAATCAGGTGCCGACCGTTGACACAAAAGTTAAATATTTTTATAGAAAGTGCACAGTTTCCCAATTTGCCTAATTTCCAGTTCCAGGTTGACAAAGCACAGACCAGGTTTTGATATGAAACAACTATTGCTCTTTATTAAAGGAATTAGACTCTAGTTACAGGTAGACAATTATAAACCATTGACATACCATAAATTAAAGCCTCATCCCTATATAAACTGCCCCTTAGTCTCTCTTTCACAGACAGACACAGGGAAAATCATGGGTATTAAGAGTGGAGGGAAAAACGAGGAAAATGATTTTTTTTTGCATTATTCATTCCAGAAATGTGGGTGTCACTGGCTGGCCAGACGTTTTTGTCCATCCCTTGCTGCACTTGAGAACGTGATGGTGAGCTGCCTTTTTGAACTGCTGACCCACAATGCCCTTGGGGAACTCCAGGATTTTGACCCAGCAACACTGAAGGAACAAAAGGCAAGGACTAGTTAGGGTTAGTCAACATAGCTTTGTGCGTGGGAAATCATGTCTCATGAACCTAATTGAGTTTTTTGAAGAAGTAACAAAGAGGATTGATGGCAGAGCGGTGGACTATATGGACTTCAGTAAGGCACTCCTGGTAGACTGGTTAGAAAGATTAGATCTCATGGAATACAGGGAGAAATAGCCATTTGGATACAGAGCTGGCTCAAAGGTAGAAGACAGAGGGTTGTGGTGGAGGGTTGTTTTTCAGACTGGAGGCCTGTGACCAGTGGAGTGCCACAAGGATCGGTGCTGGGTCCACTACTTTTTGCCATTTGTGTAAATGATTTGGATATAAACATAGGAGGTATAGTTATTAAGTTTGCTGATGACACCAAAATTGGAGGTGTAGTGGACAGCAAAGAAATTTACCTCAGATTACAACAGGATCTTGATCAGATGGGCCAATGGGCTGAGGAGATGGTGTTTAGATAAATGTGAGGTGCTGCATTTTGGAAAAGCAAATCAGAGCAGGACTTATACACGTAATGGTAAGGTCCTGAGGAGTGTTGCTGAACAAAGAGACCTTGGAGTGCAGGTTCATAGCTCCTTGAAAGTAGATTTGCTGGTAGATAGAATAGTGAAGAAGGCGTTTGGTATGCTTTCCTTTATTGGTCAGAGTATTGAGTACAGGACATTGGTTAGTCCACTTTTGGAATATTGCGTGCAATTCTGGTCTCCCTCCTATTAGAAGGATGTTGTGAAACTTGGAAGGTTTCAGAAACGATTTACAAGGATGTTGCAGGGTTGGAGGATTTAAGCTATAGGGGGAGGTCGACTAGGCTGGGTCTGTTTTCTTTGGAGCATCGGAAGCTGAGGGGTGACCTTATAGAGGTTTCTCGAATCAAGAGGACCATGGATAGGGTAAATAGACAAAGTCTTTTCCTTGGGGTGGGGTAGGTTTAAGGTGAGAGGGGAAAAATTTAAAAGGGACCTAAGGAGCAATGTTTTCATGCAGAGAGTGGTGTGTGTATGGAATGAGCTGCCAGAGGAAGTGGTGGAGGCTGGTACAATATTTAAAAGGCTGTGTATATGAATAGAAGGGGTTCAGAGGGATATGGGCCAAGTGTTAGCAAATGGGAATGGATTAAGTTAGGATATCTGGTCAGTGTGGATGAGCTGGACCAAAGGGTCTGTTTCTGTGCTGTGCATCTTTATTAGTCCATATATTTCCAAGTCAGGATGGTGAGTGGCTTAGAGGCGAACTTGCAGGTGGTGGTGTTCCTAGATATCTGCTATTCTTGTCTTTTGAGATGGAAGGCGTGAGTTTGGAAGGTGCTGAGGGTCTTTGGTGAATTCCTGCAGTGTCTCTCGTGCTCACTGTGCTACTGAGTGTCGGTGGTGGGTGTTTGCAGATGTGGAGCCAATCAAGCAGCAGCTTTGTCCTGGATGATTCTCGGCCATTTTGTTGAAACTGCAACTATCAAGGGCTTATTCCATCACACTCCTGCCTTATGCCTTGTAGATGACGGACAGGCTTTGGGGAGTCAGGTGGTGAGTTACTTGCCACAGTGTTCCTAGCCTCTGACCTGCTCGTGTAGCTACTGTGTGTGTGCATGGCAAGTCCAGTTAAATTTCTGATCAATGGTCAGCCCCAGCCTGTTGATAGTGGGAGGATTCAGTGATGGTAACACCATCTAATGGCAAGGGGTGGTTAAATTGTCTCTTGTGGGAGGAAGCCAAAAGTGAGGACTGCAGATGCTGGAAAACAGAGTCTAGATTAGAGTGGTGCTGGAAAAGCACAGCAGGTCAGGCAGCATCCAAGGAGTAGGAAAATCGACGTTTCGGGCAAAAGCCCTTCAGGACTCTTGTGGGAGAAAGTCCTAGTCTGGCATTCCTGTGGTGCAAATATTATTTGCCGCTTGTCAGCCAAGCCTGGATGTTGTCCAGATCTTGTTGCATTTGAAGATGGACTGCTTCAGTATCGGAGGAGTTGCAAATGGTGCTGAACGTTGTGCAATCAGTAAACATCCCCACTTATGGGTGGGGGGGGGGCGGGGAAGGTCATTGATGAAGCAGCTGAAAATGGTTGGGCCTAGAACACTACCCTGAGGAACTCCTGCAGAGATGTCCTGGAGCTGAGATGGCTGACCCTCCAACAACTTACAACCAGCTTCCTATGTGCCAGGTACGACTCCAGAGTTCGCCCCCAACACCCGTTGATTCTACTTTAGCTAGGACTCCTTGATACCACACTCGATCCAATGCAGCCATGATGCCAGGGCTGTTACTCACCCCTCATCTCTGGAATTCAGCTCTTTTGTTTATGTTTGAACTGAAGCTGTAATGAGGTCAGGAGCTGAGTGGGCCTGGGGGATCCCAAACCGGGCAGGTTATTGCTGAACACTGTTGTTGACAACTTCCATCACTTTACTGATGTTCAACAGTAGGCTGTTGGGGTGGTAATTGGCCAGTTTGAATTTGTCCTGGTTTTTTTTTTTTAGTACAGGACCAACCTGGACAATTTTCCACATTGTTGAGCAGATGCCAATGTTGTAACTGTACTGGAACTGTTTGGCTAGGGGAGCTGAGCTGCAAGTTCTGGAACACAAGTCTTCAGTATTAAAGCCAGAATGGTGTCAGGGTCTATAGCCTTTTCAGGATCCATTGTCTCCAACCGTTTCTTGGTATTAAGTGGAAGGAATTGAATTGGCTGAAGACCAGTTGAGGATCGTTGGAGGAGGCAGTGATGGTTCTTCCTCTCGGAACATCTGACTGAAGATTGCTGTAAATACTTCCATCTTATTTTAACATAGATGTGCTGGCTTTTCTATCATTGAGGACGGGGATATATGTGGAGCCTCCTTCTCCAGTGAGCTGTTTAATTTTCCACCACCATTAACGACTGGATGTGGCAGCTCTGCAGAGCTTAGATCTGATCCTTTGGTTGTGGGATCGCTTAGTTCTATCACTTGCTGCTTATGCTGTTTGGCATGCACTAAGTCCTAGTTGGGAGCTTTACCAAGTCATTTTTAGATCTGCTTGATACTGCTCCTCCTGTACTGTATTGAACCAGGTTGTTCCCCTGGCTTGATTGTAATGGTTGAGTGGGGGATATGCTGGACCATCAGATTGTAAATTGTGCTGGACTATAAAGTCTGTTCTGTTGATGGCCCACAGTGCCTCTTGGATGCCTAGTCTTGAGTAGCTAGATCTGTTCGAAGTCTGTCCCAGTTAGGATGGTGATAATGCCACACAAGATTCTCAATGTGGACGTGGGACATCTTCTCCGGAAGGAATTGCCGTGGTCACTGTTGCCAATACGGTCATGGACGAATGCATCTGCAGCTGGTAGATTGGTAAGGATGTGGTCAAGTCTGTTTTTCCCTTGTGTTGTTTTCCCTCACGACCTGCTATGTCCTTTAGGACCAGACCATCTTGATCTCTTGGCCTTCTTGACCTGCAATCATCTTCCCAATCTCTCCGCCCCCACCCCCTCTCTGGCCTATCACCCTAACCTTGACCTCCTTCCACCTATCGCATTCCCAACGCCCCTCCCCCAAGTCCCTCCTGCCTACCTTTTATCTTAGCCTGCTTGGCACACCCTCCTCATTCCTGAAGAAGGGCTTATGCCTGAAACGTCGATTCTCCTGCTCCTTGGATGCTGCCTGACCTGCTGCGCTTTTCCAGCTCTTGGACTACTGCCAAAGCACTGAGTGGGGGATTTCAATGTCCACCACAGAGTACATTTGGTGTCCTTGCCACTGTCAGTGCTTCCTCCAAATGTTGTTCAACAGGAAGGAGGACTGAAACATCAACTGAGGGAGGACGGTACGTGGTAATCAGCAGGAGATTTACTTGCCCATGTATAACCTAAAACCATGAAACTTCATGGGGTCAGGAGTCAATGTTAAGGATTCCCAGGGCCAATTCCTTCCGACTGTATACCATAGTGCTGCTGGGTCTGTCCTGCTGGTGGTACAGGACATGGATGTAGGTCTGCTCTCTGAGCTGGAAGGTTCATTTTCAGATGTTTTGTCACTATTCTAGGTAACATCTTCAGTGAGCCTCCGAATGAAGCACTGGTGATGTAGCCCATTTCCTATTTATATGTTTGGGTTTCCTTGGGTTGGTGAAGTCATTTCCTGTTTAAGTACAGGTACATATCCAGGGATGGTGGTGATGGTGTTTGGTTGTGTCTATTGTCCTTACAGGCAATCTCAGGCTGTCATTTCACTCATCTGAGATAGGTTCCTGTTCACAAGGGTTGCTGAGATGATTCATATCATTTTATGCTAATCAGAATGCTGTTTCTCGGTTATTCTTTTCCAGTGGGTCAGATATTTAAAAGGTTTGACTTATCAATGAATAATCATAGTTTATGAGAATTGCTGATGGAAAATGTGAGTTCTTCAGGCTTTGTAGGTTTTTTTTACTGCAGAGAACAAAGCTCCTGAGCTTGAAAATTTGTGATGGCCTCTCACTATCTTGTTCACAGCCCTAAGCGATTCAGCTACCTGGGAACCAATCACGTGGTTTTTGGCAGGCAGAGGGCCTTTAGCATTGACAACCCTTCAGCTGTGTATCACTGACTACATCTCCATTTACACACAGCCTGGGCTGCATCTTATCTGAACCATCGTCATCTGCTTGAACCAGTAGCTTTGTAAACAGTACTTACAATGAGCATCAGCTTATTTGCTTTTATAAACTAGTAATCCTTCAACATTCCCTAGTTTTATCAAAAATACATAAATAAAAAAGGTACAGTCTTTACTCATGTTTAGTAGCCAACTGGGTTTCCTTAGTCAACAAAAGCATACTGACTCAAGCAAAGATTACTGACAAGGTTTGGATTATGCAAATAATAGACAATAAGTGCAGGAGTAGGCCATTCTGCCCTTCGAGCCAGCACCACCATTCATTATGATCATGGCTGATCATCCACAATCAGTATCCTGTTCCTGCCTTATCCCCATAACCCTTGATTCTTCTATCCTTAAGAGCTCTATCCAACTCTTTCTTGAAAATATCCAGAGACTGGGCCTCCACAACCTTCTGGGGCAGAGCATTCCACACACCCACCACTCTCTGGGTGAAGACCTTTCTCCTCAACTCTGTTCTAAATGGCCTACCCCTTAT
The DNA here is from genome assembly GCF_004010195.1 of Chiloscyllium plagiosum. NCBI lineage: Eukaryota > Metazoa > Chordata > Chondrichthyes > Orectolobiformes > Hemiscylliidae > Chiloscyllium > Chiloscyllium plagiosum. Next base: position 59,421,485 of record NC_057727.1, on the reverse strand, counting down.
TTTTAAACTGTGTCCTCTGCTTCGGATATAGATATAAATATATAGATATCATGCACTGGCTAAATGTGGCTGTGGTCCTGTAACAGTGTTAACTCCTACTTGGGGTTTTCAGCTCCCATGTTTTACGAGGACAGCTGAGAGGAATTCGTGTCGTGGTGTCCTGGGACTGAGATGACTGACCTCTACCACCTCCCATACTGGATACTACCACCTCTCTGTGTAAAACAAACTCGCATTGCGTACCTCATTTAAACTTTTCCCATCTCACCTATGAATCCTTGTATTTGAAGTTTCCAACCTGAAAAAAGACTGACTATCTACATCTCTCATAATTGTACATATTTCTGTCAGGTCATCCCTCAGCCTCCAATGCTGCAGTGAAAATGATCCAAATTTGTCCAACCTCTCTTTATAGCTAATGCACTCCAAATCCAGGTATACTTCTTATGCAACCTCTCCACACCCTTCCTATGTTGTGGCACCCAGAATGGCACACAATACTCCAAATGTGGTCTAATTCCAGTCTTATATAGTTGCATCATGACTTCCCAATGTTTACACTCAATGTTCTGACTGATGAAGCAAAGCATACTCTTTTTTTTGTAACCACCTTATCCACTGGTGTTCACACTTTCAGGGAGCTACGGACTCTGGCTAACATTCATACAAGACCCTTCGGAGCATTGATACACAGAGTTTCTGGATTACTAGTCCAGTGATGGTATCACTACAGCATTGCATCAGTGTCATGTCCAAATTCAAAGTCCACCACCAAGAGTAGCATCAGTATTGACCATGCTGATGACATGGCTGCTAGACTGTCCAGTACTGTCATGTACAAACCAGACCGTTTGGCCCAACTCAGCCCTGATGAGCCGAGCCCAGTCCAGTCCAGTTAGAACAATACAGCACAGAACAGGCTCTTCGGCCCTCGATGTTGCGCCGACCTGTGAACTATTCTCAGCTCCCTACACTATCCCATCATCATCCATGTGCTTATCTAAGGATTGTTTAAACCTCCCTAATGTGGCTGAGTTGACTACATTGGCAGGTAGGGCATTCCACGCCCTTACCACTCTCTGCGTAAAGAACCTGCCTCTGACATCTGTCTTAAATCTGTCAGCCCTCAATTTGTAGTTATGCCCTCTCGTACACGCTGACATCATCACCCTCGGAAAAAGAGTTAAAGGACAGAGAAGCCAGGACCAGCCCGGTCCATTCCAGTCAAGTCAGGTCCTGATCACTCCAGCCGAATGTAGCCCACTCCTGGACACCATCTTCACTCATTCCATTCTGCCTTTTGTCCTTTATAAAAAAAGGTTTTAAAACAAAATACATTTTCTGCTGCAGTCCAGGATCTCTCTGTAATGCTTTATATCTCTCACTGTTGTCCACACTGTCTGTTTTTAGCACCTCATTTGGCCTGTCTCCATGTCATAATGTTGGGTATGTTAGCAGTGTTTCCCATTCACCTTTATTCACCGGCTGGATCTTGCAGCCAGAAAGCTTCCCTGTCCCAGTCTTCCTCCCTTTCAGTGTGTGAGTCGACACTGACCCCAGCGTCCAGCCCACCTTCCTTTCCAGAAAATGTGTTGGCCTCCCTGTACCAAACAGGGAGGGGTCTTTTCCAACCTGGAAGTCATCTTGTTCTTCATGTACATTTCTTGGACATTCACCTAGCACCAAATGAGGCTATTCAGCCTGTCATGTCCATGCTGGCCCTCTGCTAGAGAGACTCGGGCTTCCCCCTTATCCTCCAGCCCTGGAATTATTTTGTCTTCAAGTGCTTGTCCAAGTCTCTTTTTGTAAGCTCCAGTTTGATTTGCTGATGCTCTCATTGTCCCAGCTTCCCCCTCAGCTCATCGTCAGTCCTTTTCACACTCACCTCATCTTACATCGTGCCTTCTGTTTCTGAACTATTACCCCATTGGGAACAGTCCTCTCTGTCCAGTCTATCCAATGTTATGACATGGAGACAAATCACTAAAATAAATCAGCCTGTATCCACAACACAGTCAAATTAGAATACGTGTACTCAATTTGATGATATACTAAACAATGATTCCACGTATGGAGTCAGCTATTACGAGGGGGCATAGCTTTAAATTAAGGGGTGGTAGGTATAGGACAGATGTTAGGGGTAGGTTCTTTACTCAGCGAGTCGTGAGTTCATGGAATGCCCTGCCAGTAGCAGTGGTGGACTCTCCCTCTTTATGGGCATTTAAGCGGGCATTGGATAGGCATATGGAGGATAGTGGGCTAGTGTACGTTAGGTGGGCTTGGATCGGCGCAACATCAAGGGCCGAAAGGCCTGTACTGCGCTGTATTTTCTATGTTCTATGTTAATGAAGAAGGTTTTTTTAAGAGTACAACAAGACAGACCAATAAGCAAATGGGGTTTAATTTAAAGTCAACACAAACCAGGGCAGGATTTAAATAGCTAACAGTGGGACCCTGGGGAGTGTTGTTGAACAGAGAAACCTCGGGGTGCAGATATATAGTTCGTTGACAGGGTGAAGAAGACGGCCATTTGGCATGCTTGCCTTTATTGGTCAGTGCCTTGAATAAAAGGAGTTCAAACTCTGGCCTCTCCCTCCCATCCCCATGAGGTGTCAATTTAACATGCAACTTCTGCCACCTCCTTGAGCTTCAGGCCTCTCATGAGTCAAAATGTCTGTCGAGCAGTTTTTTTTAAACCAAAATCAATCTGCAATTAACATTAGGGCTCTACCTCGCAAACAAATAACAGCTTGTTTATTCTCTTTTTTTGAACATAAGCCACTGCTCACCGTTTGATAGTCAACCTTCAGCCCTCAGCACAGTTCCAAATCAAAATGGATTAAAAAAATTAAAATCACGAAAAGTCAGCAAGTGTTCTAATACCAGACACCCCACGAGAGCCTTGAACAGATCTCCTCTCAATCTTCCTTTCTCAATAGTTTCAATTCTCCAATCTTTCATCATAACTGATGATCCTCATCCCTGGAATCATTTTGGCAAATCTTTTATGCACCCTGGCCTCCCCATGACATGGCCACAAAACCGACAACACAAAATGTCTGATTTAGCCAATGAGCCTCCCCACAAATGCCTCAGACATCACACGTACCTCAGGACGTGACTCATCCAGCCCCAGACCAAGACAATATACTTCTTCAGATGAACTGATAATGAGTTTCCTAATCCACAATATCCCAGCCACCTCTGATATCCTTAGGAGCCAGCTGCTCCCACTAGGAGCCAAGCCTTCACAAAGGGTCCCCAGACAAGGAGGTATCAAAGGGACTTCACTTTCCCCCTCAACCATACAACCACATTGATACCAGGATGAAACCCACTAACATCTATTCCAGGAGATTGGAATCTCCTGAGTCAATTAAGAAACTCCTTGTCGGACACCAGGCACTTGAATCGCTTTGTTGCACAACTCACACCATTGTCTCATAAGTCACACTTCAATGTTGTAAGGGTATAAAATCCCCACTGTATTCTCTGTTCTTCTGAACGGCCTGTCAGTGACTGTTTCACTGGGGTCAAGTCTCTTCTGCGATATCACTGAGGAGAAAGTGAGGACCGCAGATGCTGGAGATCAGAGCTGAAAATGTGTTGCTGGAAAAGCGCAGCAGGTCAGGCAGCATCCAAGGAACAGGAGAATTGTCAGGCAGCATCCAAGGAACAGGAGAATCGTTAGGCAGCCACCAAGGAACAGGATTCTCCTGATTCTCCTGTTCCTTGGATGTTGCCTGACCTGCTGCGCTTTTCCAGCAACACATTTTCAGCTCTGCGATATCGCTGTTTGTTAAATAAATCCCGGTCAGTTCTCAGTCCCATCTGTGTATTGGTGATCTCTGATTAATTGGGCTAAATTCTCCGACACACCCCCTCGAATGTTTCCACATCTTCCCTGCAGTGTAGTGCCAAGGACGGGACACAATATTCCAGCAGAGGCGAAACCAGTGTTTTAAAGGTTGACCGTCATTTTCCTTGTCTTTGTCCCAATTAATAGACCTCTATTACAAGCTCTTTAAAACACTTGTCAACCAACCCTGTTAACCACTAATCTGTGTATGTGAATGTATAATATGTGGGTGTTAAAGAACTCGAACATACAGGTCTCTTTGCTCATACACCTCCTTTAGAATGGTGCCATTCATTTTCAATTGTTCCTCTATTCTTCCCATCAAAGTGCATCTCACCATCTTAAATTACACCTGCCACTTGTTTGCCTGATCTGTGTAATTTTAAGAATATTGTCCTCACAGTTCACAATGTTTCCAAGGGTTGACACCTATAAATATTGAAAAGGTTCCTAGTAAATACAAATCCAAGTCAGTAATGCATACAGGACCTGGAATGGCAGCAAGAACAGTACTAACATCGGGGAAACCCCATCACATTTCTCTCTCTCTCTCATCACTCACTAACCTGCTCTCCACATCCATACATACAGTCATACAGTATGTCCTTCGGTCCAACACGCCTATGTCAAGCAGCTTTCCCAAACTGATCTAGTCCCATCTCCTGCATTTGGCCCATATACATCTAAACCGTTGCTGTTCATTTACCTGTCCAAATACATTTTAAATGTTGTACCTGTTCATCCTGCACATGGTCTTCCTGAATCCTCATTCTGTTTCCCAGCACTCACCAACCTGCTCACCACAAATTTACATCTTCCTCATCTCTCTCTCTCTCTCTCTCTAAACTGCTCTTAATATCCTAATACCTTCCCCACTCTGCTCCCTCTCCTGTTACTTACTAACCTGCTCTCCATCTTACATAAAGCCATAGGAGCAGAAATTAGGCCATTCAGCCCATTGAGTCTGCTCTGCCATTGGATGATGGTTTTTTTTAATGAAACCTCATGTGATAAGTACACCATTACACCAATATCCTCTACTCAATATAATGTCTTAGTCAGTGGACTCTCACACACTGACTAAAATACCCTCATACCCCTTACTGAAACATTCTCTCACACTGATCAAAATACCTTTTTTTAAATAATTTATTCACGGGATGGGACATTACTAACTGGGCCAGCACTTATTACCCATCCTTAATTGTCCAGAGGGCAACTAAGAGTCAATCGCATTGCTGTGGGTCTGGAGTCACATGTAGGCCAGACCAGGTAAGGATGGCAGATTCCTTCCCTAAAGAATGTTAGTGACCCAGATGGGCTTTTCCTTACCATCGGAAATTGATTCATGGTCACATCCTAATTCCAGATTTTTTTAAGATGGAATTTGAATTCCACCATCTGCCCTGATAGGATTCAAATCTTGGGTCCCCCCAAAACATTGTCTGGGTTAACATCCCAGTGATAATACCGCTGGGCCATCACCTCCCCTGTGCTGACTGAAATATCCTCACAAACTATCACACCTTCACATTCAGTGAAATACTCTCAGATACCGACTGGAGTACCCTCACACACTGACTGAAAAAGCTTCACAGACTGAAGAAAATTACCCACACTCTGACTGACGGGACCCTCACACTCTGACTGATATACTCTGAGTCTGACTGAATGATTTAAATATAGCTGCTGGAGCAGGGAAGTGAAAGCTGGAAGTTGCTCTCCACCCTCCTCAAACAATTCCGAGCAGGAAAAGTTCATCAGGAGGGAGGGTGCCTGAGTGTGTGACTATTGTTTATGATGGTGAACAGCGCGTCAGTCTCCCAGGCCCATCCTCGCATAAAGGTCTCTCTCTCTCTCTCTCTCTCTCTCAGCCACACACTCAGCAACACTCGATCTGTATGGTGTAGGAAGTGCCCTGATTCAAAATGGGACGAGGCTGAAGAGAGATTCTCCAACATTGCATAACCTGCTCCATAATCTCGGGGACACACACTTTATACCTCCCTATCACCCTTCACTCTCTCCCATAATCCCACTAGACACAGTCCCATCACTATAACCCCCGTCCCAGCTCCTCCCAGCAGGATTTACTCGTCACCTACCCTTCAGTATCGCACAGTTCCAGCCTGTCTTGTCACTTGATGAATGTGAAAAGTTAAAAATCACACAACTTGGTTATCATCCAACTCTGAGAAGCAGCGCTTCGAAAGCTAGTGCTTCCAAACAAACCTGGTGTTATGTGATTTTTAACTTTGTCCACCCCAGTCCAGCACCAGCATCTCCAAATGATGAATGTGAACGCAGTCTATTAACCAGCAGCAGCAGCAGCTTCACTGGCACAGTGCAGCCAGTGTCAGGCACTGAACAGCATCACTCAAAGTAGCAAGGCTCCTGGGACTAAGGAGATATTTAAAAAGGCAACTCTACCCATTGCTTCAATGACTCTGTAATCTTACAGTGCTACATGGTGAATAACCACTAAGCAGTAAGATCATCAACGCCATCACTGAATCCTCCTGATCAACATCTCTCAGCCTTACCATGGATCAGTAACCGAACAGGTCTCGCCAAATTAAAGAGAGACAATGAAGAACAAAGCCTGAGCTGATCCAACTCCACTGTCTAAACCTGTCGCCCAATTCCTAAGCATTTGTATCCCTCTGCTCCCACCTACTCATGCATCTGTCCAGATGCATCTTAAATGAATCTACCATGTCTGCCTTTACCTCCTCTGCTGGCAACGCATTCCAGGCACCTACCACCTTCTGTGCAAAGTACTTGCTGCATATATCCCCTTTAAACTTTTCTCCTCCCACCTTGAAAGCGTGACCTCTCATTACTGAGTCCCTCACACTGGGAAAAAGCTTATATCTATCTACACTTCATATATCTTTCATGATTTTGTAGACCTCAATCAGATCCTCCCTCAATCTCCTTTTTTCTAATGAAAACAATCCTACTTTTTCTACTCAACCTCTCTTCATAGCTAGCACTTTCCATACCAGGCAACATCCTCGTAAACTTTCTCTGCACCCTCTCCAAAGCATCCACATCCTTTTGGTAATGTGGCAACCAGAACTATACACCGTATTCTAAATGTGACCGAACTAAAGTCTTGTACAATTTTAACATGACCTGCCAGCTCTTATACTCAATACCCAGTCCAATGAAGGCAAGCAAACCATGTGCCTTCTTGACCACTCTATCCACCTGTGCAGCCACCTTCAGGGTACAATGGACCTGAACTCCCAGATCTCTCTGTTCATCAACTTTTCCCAAGGCTCTTCCGTTTACAATGTTGTTCGCTTTAGAATTAGACCTTCCAAAATGCATCGCCTCCCATTTGCCTGGATTGAACTCAATCTGCTAATTCTCCGCCCAACTCTCCAGTCTATCTATATTCTCCTGTATTCTTTGATAGTCCCCCATGCTTTCTGCTACTCCACCAATCTTAGTGTCATCTGCAAACTTACTGATCAGACCAACAGTGCCCTCTTCCAAATCATTTATGTATATCACAAACAACAGTGGCCCTAGTACTGATCCCTGTGGAACATCACTGGTCACCTTTCTCCATTTCGAGAAACTCCCTTCAACTACTACTCTCTGTCGCCTGTTGCTCAACCAGCTCTTTATCCACACAGCTAGAACTCATGTGACTTCACTTTCTCCATTAGTTTACCATGGGGAACCTTATCAAATGCCTTACTAAAGGCCAGTTATATGACATCTACAACCCTTCCTTCATCTATCAACTTGGTTGCTTCCTCAAAGAGCTCTATTAAGTTGATAAGGCATGATCTCCCTTGCACAAAATCTTATTGCCTATCACTGAAAAACCCATTCTCTTCCAAATATAAATAGATCCTATCCCTCAGCACCTTCTCCAGCAACTATCCCATCATTGACATCAGGCTGACTGGTCTGTAGTTACTGGGAAACTCACAACAGTCCATGTGCTGTAGGTAGACTTACAATCCCATTGAGGAGGGAACTTGAAACAATGATACTGAAGGAATAGCAATATATTTCCCAAATCAGGATGGTGGGTGTTTTGGAATGGAACGTGAACATGGTGGTGGCCCCATGTGTCAGCTGTCCCTCACAACAGACTAGTTACAGAGATACTGAACAATAGGGAAGTGCATGGGGCAGACAGGCCAATGGACTAGCACAGAGTTCAGTGCTAGTGAAAACGCAGTTCAACATTTGTAAAAATGACCTGCCAACAACCACGTCTTGCAAGTTTCTTTCTTCTGGTGTGCCACCTAAGCGCTGTAATTCTGCACCTTGGACCCGATCCTGAATGAAGGTGTTGTAAAGGTGATGGGCTCGTGCAGCACACGGCATCGTACGTTGAATCCCTTATAAACCATATCCAGTGTATGTCAGCTCCACAACATCAGTGTCCAAACAGAATTATGCAGCTCTACTGATGGCCAGCATGATCCCAGCCCAATATTCATGTCTGTGAGGAGAAAGTGAGGACTGCAGATGCTGGAGATCAGAGCTTAAAAATGTGTTGCTGGAAAAGTGCAGCAGGTCAGGCAGCCCTTCCTGAAGAAGGGCTTATGCCCGAAACGTCGATTCTCCTTCTCCTTTGATGCTGCCTGACCTGCTGCACTTTTCCAGCAACACATTTTTAAATTCATGTCTGTGACACAAGATGGAAATTCCTATGTAAATACTCTCAGCATTGTTCTAACCATTAATAGCAAAGCCTCTTAAAGACTTAACAGCAATCTAGATTTGTTCAATACACCGCACCGGTTGTGAGATTTTTTACTATAAATTCTGTGTCCTGTGCTCCTGCCCCACTAGCTGCTGGACAAAATAACTTTGTTGGACTATAAGTTGGTGTGTGAGAGTTTTTAAGTTCGCCAAATAAATAGTGGTGTGAAAACTATGGCCAGTAACTCACCTGACTGCCCACAAAGCTTGTCCATCATCTCCAAGGCACAAGTCAGGAGTGTGATGGAGGACTCCCCACTTGCCTGGATGGGTGCAACTCCAACAACGCTCAAGAAGCTTGACACCATCTAGGACAAAGCCCACTTGATTGGCACCACATCCACAGACATCCATTCACTCCTGATGCTCAGTAGCAGCAGTGTGCGTTATCTCCAAGGAAAAATCACAACAACTGACCAAATAACCATTACCACCGAGAACAAAAAGGGCAGCAGATACATGGGAATACCGCCATCTGCAAGTTCCCCTCCAAACCACTCAGCATCCTGACTTGGAAATATATTGCTATTCCTTCACTATTGCTGGGTCAAAATCCTGGAATTCCCTCCCTTATTAGGGCATTGTGGGTGAACCCACAGCATGTAGACAGCAGCACGACAAGAAAACAGCTCACCACCAAGGACAACGAGGAAAGAAATTACAATGACCCACCGCCCCCACCCCCCAACAGTGGTTAAGGCGGCATATGGAATACCTTTATTAGTCAAGGCATTTAGTTTGAGAGCAGGGAGGTTATGCTGAAACTATAAAATGTCAGTTAGGGCACAGCTAAAGAATTGTGTACAGTTCTGGAATCCACGTTATAGGAGGGATGGGATAGCAGTGGAGAAGGTGCAGAGGAGATTTACCAGGATGTTCCCGGGGCTGGAGAGTTCTGTAACAAAACAACGAGATTGGACAGACTGGGGTTGTTTTCCTTAGAGCAGAGGAGATTGAGGGAAGACATAGTTGAGATGTATAAAATTATGAGGAACATAGATGGGATAGACAGGAAGAAACCTTTCCCCGAGATGGAGAGATCAATGACCCGGGGGGTAGCTTTCAGGTAAGTGGCAGGAGATTTAGAGAAGAAGATGTGAGGAAAAATATTTTCACCCAGAGGGGGAAATGTTTTCACCCAGGTCTCGAACTCACTGCCTGTACAGCTGGGAGGTGGAGGAACACAGCAATCTAAGCATCATCAGGAGGTGGAGAAGTCAACATTTCGGGTGTAACCCCTCTCCAGGTGGTAGAGCCCTAAACCTTTATAACATCTAAGAGTATAAGGCTATGGACCAAGTGCTGGAAAATGGGTTTGGAATAGTTAGGTGGGTTGTTTTTGACTGGCATGATCACGATGGGCTGAAGGGCCATTTTCTGTGCTGTAGACTTCAATGGCTATGACTTTTGCAGTCATTGTTTCTGAAGGTTTGAGTTCAGGAACTATTATAGAAATGTGCATAATTGTGAAAAAGTTACTGATTACTATTCCTGGTTTTAAGATTCTGTTAATGGTCCTTCAAAAGCTGGTATTTATGTTAAAGGCACAACGAAAAGATTGCTGGAAAAACTCAGTAGGTCTGGCAGCACATGCAGAGAGAAAGCAAAGTTAGCATTTCAGGTCCATTAATGGCACAGTGTCTCAATGGTTAGCATTGCTGACTCAAAGCATCAGAGACCTGGGTTTGATTCCAGCCTTGAGTGACTGTGTGGAGTTTGCACATTCTCCCAGTGTCTGCGTGGGTTTCCTTCGCACGCTCCAGTTTTCTCCCACAGTCCAACAATATACAGGTTAGCTGGATTGGTCATGCTAAATTGCCCACAGAGTCAAAGGATATGCAGGCTAGGTGGATTAGCCATGGGGAATGTGAGATTACAGAGATAGGGTAGAAGCTGGATACGGGTGGGATGCTTTTCATAGGAGCCGTGTGGATTCGATGGGCCAAATGGCACTGCAGGGATTCAAAATCTTCTTCAGAACCGGTGTTAAAGATCCAGCTCTAATGAGCACTAGGGCTTCCCCTCAAAGTTTGGCCACATCTTTAAAATTCATAACCTAATTGTTAATGTTTCATTGACTCAGCACTGGGATTTTGTGTTCACTCCTGAACTATTACTCGGATTCTCAGGTAGAAGAAACACCATGATGGAGTACTGCTCATTCCTCATTGACTGGTCGGAGGTGGTCTCCATTTCCTTCTTAATACTCTGTGTTTCAACTAATAACAGTTAAGTTTTGGATTCAGCTTCTGAGCAGGCGAATTGATATAACTCTTTCAATTCCATATCTGTTTGTTGCATTTCTATTCCAGGGAAATGCCAGCCTCATTCTCTTCAAGTTCATCCTTTTCAGTTAAGTTTTGGAAAATTGTGTCAATATTCCCGAGTTTCAAAATCACCTCCCTGTTTCATAGACTGATTTTCTTCCTGTCTAATTCTATAGGCCAAACATCCATGGGTGGCATGGTGGCACAGTGGTTAGCACTGCTGCCTCACAGCACCAGAGACCCGGGTTCAATTCCCGCCTCAGGCGACTGACTGTGTGGAGTTTGCACGTTCTCCCTGTGTCTGCGTGGGTTTCCTCCGGGTGCTCCGGTTTCCTCCCACAGTCCAAAAATGTGCAGGTCAGGTGAATTGGCTAAATTTCCCGTAGTGTTAGGTGAAGGGGTAAATGTAGGGGAATGGGTCTGGGTGGGTTGCACTTCGGCGGGGCGGTGTGGACTTGTTGGCCCGGAGGGCCTGTTTCCACACTGTAAAGTAATCTGAAGTAATCTGATCTGATCATAATACTGCCAGGAAACAGTGCAACATTTCACTATCTTTTTGACTTGACTGGCTGTTTTCTCACCATAAACCCTTAACCCCTGACCAGTATTCTTCAATCTACAATGTTATTTCCCTGTATAATGTTAACTCCTTCTATGGGAAATTGCTTCACTACACCGAACACAACTTTTCTATTTACTCTTTAATCTAACTCCATACACTGGGATTTGAAATAACTCCACAGGGGCTGGAATATCATCACCAAGTCGCCCTTTACTTACACATGAACACCTCTGCCTCATTCAGTATCTCTGACACTCCCTTTTCATATGTCATCCAGGACCTCCTGATTGTTTCATATTAACAGCCTCAATCAGGGAACTCATATTCTATAAGGTCCAGATAGCTGACCTCATCACAGGAGTAAGCTGCAATACTGACTGACTTGCTCCAATATCTCTCACTATCTTTGTTGGTTTACCTCTGATTTGAAGCATGAGGAAAGATCTTGCCTTTTCAGATAATATCAAAATATCCAGTGGTCGGATTCTCTTTATCAATATTTGAAAAATAGTTGTTATGACTGTCTTGAGCCATCTCTTCCTTCTAGTACATTCCAAGGAAATGGTGTTGAAAGAGTACAAGGATTGGCAGAGGACCTATGGGCTTGATTAGAAATTGAATTCAGAGTCTGTAATGGAGGCAGGGGCAGTGCTGAAGCTCTAAATAAATACTTTGCATCAATATTTACAAAAGAAGATGATCTAATTCCATGAGAAACACAGATGTTGTCAGATGTCAATAGGACAATCTGAAACTGTACAATTGATGTTCCTTAAACAGCATGTATTTCAGCGACAGCCAAGGCCCATTCCAACCAGAGGGAAAAGGTCACACAACACCACGGTTATAGTCGAAGAGGGTTATTTGAAATCACAGGCTTTCGGAGCACTGGTCCTTCATCAGGTGAAGTACAGAGAAATACATAGCCTTAATAACATGTCTCTGTGGGTGATCTAAAGTGTCAGACCATGTGAGTAAAGTGTCAACAACTGAATAGCAAGTGAAGGGATGACCAATGATCCAATTAATTGAGGCAGAGAGACAATTACAAACAATTAAAAATACGATGGTGATTGGTGTAACAGGAGGGAAAACAGAGGCTTCCTCAGACAGTGAAAGAGACAGGGAGCTTGTTTGAGTGCGAGAAATTTGCTTCTGAACCTAACCTTTCCAACTTAGGTAAAAGTGATTACAAGGATCTGAAGACCCAGTTAGCTGATCACCTGATGAAGGAGCGGCACTCCGAAAGCTAGTGCTTCCAATTAAACCTGTTGGACTATAACCTGGTGTTGTGTGATTTTTTTACTTAGCTGAAGTGAATTGGGAAAATAGGTTCAGAGAAAATGGTAGTGACAAAGTGGAAGACATTGAAGGAGTGATTTCATAACTGTCAACATATTCCATTGAGGAATACATTATCTGTTGATAAAGAAGTAAAGGATGGCATCAAATTGAAAGAAAATTATATATAATGCTGCAAAGATAGGCCAGGTAATAGGGAAATAAACAGAAACCAGCAATGACATAAGAAGAAAAGGGAGAAATGGAGTTAGAGAGAAAACTGAAAATATAAAATATTAAAACAGGTAGTAAAAGCTTCTACAAGTAAATAAAACATACGTTTTTTCTCCTTTTGCATAGCAATACCAGAGCTAAACAAATTTCGATCACGTGTCCCAAGTTACTCCTCAGATGGGTCACCTGCTCAGCTTATTGTCTGAAACTAAACAGTGCCACCTCAGAATCCCTACAGTGTGGAAGCAAATGATTCAACCCATCAAGCTCACACTGACCCTCCAAAGAACATCCCACCCAGACCCATTCCCCAACGCTCCACTTCCCATGACTAATCCACCTGAACGCTATGGGAAATTTACCATGTCCGAATCACCTAAACTGCACAATCGACTGTAGAGGAAACCAGAGCACCAACAGGAAATGGGGAGACTGTACAAACTCAACAGACACAGTTGCCCAAGGATGGAAGCGAATCTGGGTCCCTGGCACTGTGAGGCATCATTGCTAAACACTGAGCCACCCTCACATTGGCCTTCCTATGTGCTGACTAAAACGATTCTTCCAAACCCAATTTAAGAATGCTGCTTCCTCAGTCTCTCCCACTAATTCTATCCCAGAGGGAAAACCCTGGAAATGAAAAGGGACACCTGAAGATGAGTGTACTCGCTTTGCCATAATGTAGACATTCTGGAGTATATCGGGTGAGAGAGGCCAGTAGGCCTCATCCACCAGGAGTTCCATTCTGGAATCCCGTTCTATAATCAGCCAGTTTAGGCTGCTTGAAAGGCCTCAATATTACTGCTCTACTGGTTTTGCACTTTTCAAAGATTTGGCTGATTATACGGCCTTAGACCTGGTAGAGGAATGTGTAGTACGTTCAGTAGTGTGATTGCTCCAGTTTAATACATGCAGGCTCACTTGCTTATTCTGGCACTATACCCTTCTTTAATCAAAACGGTGTCTCCCAGCCTCCTTTTGATCTCATCTTTACCTCTGAAACCAGGAATGCTGAGCTGCCAAACCGTCTCACAGTCATGTGACAGCAATAGCTCAGCCCATGCCTGGGCGGCCATCCATTCTGTTCACCAGGCTTGCCGCATTGACATAGATCCCAGTCAGGTACCACCATCTTAGGCAGGTTCCCCTAAAAGACACTGACCATTCAGACTTGGCGATAGAGAGTGGTGGTTGTAAATATGATATACTTGCTCAAATAACTTTACAACTGGCTAATTAAAGGGGGGGGAGGGGAAGCATAGGAGGAAATCTATGTAGACACAGGGAGAACATGCAAACTCCACACAGACAACTGCAGGTGAAATTAAACCTAAGTCCCTGGCACTGTAAGGTGAAAGTGTTAACCACTGAGACACCCTTATTAGTGTTATCCATGGGAGGAAGAGGCCTCCTCTTCACTCATTACATAAAGGCACCGAGAGCTCTTGAAGTGTAATGGGTAGTATCCCTAACTCTTAGTGAGGAGGTCTGCGTTTAATTCCCATCTACTCCAGAAGTGTATAATAACATCTTTGAACAGGTTGATTAGAACATTAGGGGTGGTATGGTGGCTCAGTGGGTAGCACTGCTGCTGCACAGTGCCAGGGAGCCAGGTTCAATTTTAGCTTCAGGTGACTGTCTGTGTGGAATTTGTGCATTCTTCCTGTGTCTGTCTGGGTTTCCTCCGGGTGCTCCGGTTTCCTCCCACAATCCAAAGATGTGCAGGTTAGGTGAATTGGCCCTGCTAAATTGCCCATAGTGTTCAGTAGGTTAGGGGTAAGTATAGGGTAGGGGAATGTGTGTGGAGGCGTTATTCTTCGGAGGGTCAGTGTGAACTTGTTGGGCTGAAGGCCTGTTTCCAAACTGTAGGGATTCTATTCTTCAAAAAAAATCTATAAAAAGTACTGAGACCAATTGTTGCATCTATTGCCCTCCTGGTTGGGATTGGTTAACTTAGTTCAGATGAAATTAAGGAGGGGTAGGTATAGGACAGATGTTAGGGGTAGGTTCTTTACTCAGCGAGTCGTGAGTTCATGGAATGCCCTGCCAGTAGCAGTGGTGGACTCTCCCTCATTATGGGCATTTAAGCGGGCATTGGATAGGCATATGGAAGATAGTGGGCTAGTGTAGGTTAGGTGGGCTTGGATCGGCGCAACATCGAGGGCCGAAGGGCCTGTACTGCGCTGTATTCTTCTATGTTCTATGTTCTATGAAACATAAGGTCTATCTGATTGGTTTATTGTCAGTATCTATCTTCACCAGAAGTTGGGAATATCTATGTGTGTTTAATTATCGTTACGGATGTGAAGTTTATTAGATATTTTGGTAATGTCTCTTTAAATACTGGGTAAAATGAAGGAGTGAAGAGAGTAAGGTCATCTATTTTGAATTGCGCTCAATGTCAAATCTTGAACGTCTTGATTACGATGAAAACAGGGTGGAGGGGAACACAGCTTGTGCAGCTTGGTTCCACTAAGTTTCAATGTTCACCTGTGTCACAAAATATAACATTCCGTTTAATGATGTTATTAGATACATTTTCAGAGAAGACACATCTGTTTTTTTTTAAAATGGACACAGATTCTTGAATAATGGCTCCAAGTCGTCACATGACTGCTCTTATTGATTCACTGCAGCGAGACAGTGTAATCTCAGCATCAATTACAAAAGGAGAAATTTATAGAATTCCATTAACCCAAGATCAACGCAGAGCGTGTTTCAAAAAGATGGGAGATTTTAAAGCTTCCAAGTGAATGGGAAACTGGAGGAGAGGGAATTCCAACATAACTGACTCTACCTTGTGGAGTTAACGTATTAGTCATTTCACTTTGTATATGATGAGACAGGTTGTAAGGCTGTATGAGGAGTGATGAAAAGCACCTGATGTAAGCATACATATATTTTAGATTTTAGACTTGGGGTGACAGGCATCGGGATGGCCTACCCATTTTCCGGCTTTCGGGACTGCCTGCTTACTTTCCAGTTCCCAGGATGGCCGACCCACCTTCCGGCTCTCCGGGTGACAGCTTTTGCGATGATCTATGACCCCCCCCCCCCCTTCCAGCTCACAGTAAGGCCTGCCAGACCCAGGGACACGCAAAACAGTACAGGTGATAAACCCAACAAGCAACAAGATAGGGTCAATTAGCAACTAACAGAGTCCATTACCATCAATAGTTCTCTTCAAAATGTGGAGTCCATTCCCAGGAACAGAGTCCACTCCAGTATACAAAGTGCATTGCCAAAAATGGAGTCCACAACCGAAGGTAGGGTCCTCTCCTGAAGGCAGCAAATGTACACCCCACAGCACACACAAACAAGCGTTCAGTCTCCATAGAGACCTGGCCAATCCTTAGACAACCAGGCCCACTCACAGGAAAGTGCAGTTAACTCACAGGGGTTTGGTCCACTCCCAAAGGCAGGGTCTACTCCCAAACTCCAGGATACAGCAAGTGCTCACCTCCCAGCACACACACAGGTGTTCAGTCTTTGCAGAGGCCCAGTCCCAGGGCTAGGCCTTCCCACTGGAATAGCTGATCTGGCAAGGTGTATTTTCTCACAAGGGCTCAGTCCAAACACCAAAAAACAGTGAAGACACGTGCAAAAAAAAAACAAAGAAAACTCAAGTGCAAGGACTAAGCCCTGCAACAAAATCAACATTATCCATTTTCTCAAATTAAAAGGAGAAAAGAGTAACACACAGGCTGTAAGCAGCCAGTGAAACAACTGTTCTCCAATGAGAACTGAGTTACACCTGAAACACATTGACTGTATGGATCAGGCAGTTTAACAATCAGTCCTCAATAAAAAAAGGAATACCAGTTAACAAACTGGCTATATAATTCAGCCAGTTCAGGAATCAGGTTCTCCCCCCACCCCTCCAAAAAAAAGCAGAAACCAACAGCAGCAGTAACACACTGACTGTGGCCTAGCCAGCTCAGATCCAGTCCCTAGAATGAGGAAACTCTTGTGTGTGAATCCCCTGTTTATATTTTATTAAAGATCTTTTCATCCTCGCTCTCCACTGGAGTCGTACCTGAGGACTGGAGAGAGGCAAATCTAATTCCTCTCTTCAAGAAAGGAAATCCCCTGCAATTACAGACCTGTAAGTCTCACGTCTGTCGTCTGCAAGGTGTTAGAAAGGATTCTGAGGGATAGGACTTATGACCATCTGGAAGAGCATAGCTTGATTAAATGCAGTCAACACGGCTTTGTGAGGGGCAGTTTATGCCTCACAAACCTTATTGAGTTCTTT
>NC_057727.1:59392145-59403650 GCF_004010195.1 Chiloscyllium plagiosum | reverse complement strand
TCCCAGGGCAGAAATGGCTAACACGAGGGGTCATAGTTTTAAGCTTTTTGGAGGAAAGTATAGAGGGGATGTCAGAGGCGGGTTCTTTACACAGAGTTGTGAGAGCATGGAATGCGTTGCCAGCAGCAGTTGTGGAGGCAGGGTCATTGGGGACATTTAAGAGACTCCTGGACATGCATATGGTCACAGAAATTTGAGGGTGCATACATGAGGATCAGTGGTCGGCACAACATCGTGGGCTGAAGGTCCTGTTCTGTGCTGTACTGTTCTATGTTCTATGTTCTAGACAATATGGTTTGCAAAACAGTTAATATTAACAGCTGTATACAGAGAAACAGCAATTTTACAAGGGAGAGGAAGGGCAAAGCCAGGCCCCAAACCCTACCATTCAAACAGTTTTCAGGGAAATGAGGAGAAACCTCAAATCCCAGTTTCAATCATTACAAAACAGTAACAATGACATTTGTACATATAAGACAGTCCAATTATATAAAAACAGTGCATAGAATACAGACCCCCAGCAAGCCACCCATCCCTCCCACCTTCCGGCCACTCTAAGGCAGCTCGCCCCCTATGCTCATTCCAGTTCTCAGTCCGCCCTGATACACCTTCCAGCCACCTCTAGGACAGCCCGTCCTGCTTCACCAACACCCTCCCTCAGGTCGACAGCAGTCAGGACGACCTTCCCTAACATTGGCAGGGATCACACCATTTTGGCAGAACTTTCCAGAAAGAATTCTGAGTGACACCTTGTGGCAAAAAGATCTGCCACTCTGCCCATCCACAGCATGGGCACATGAAAAAAACACAGAAGCTGGCCCGCAAATCAGAGATCAAGCCTGCCAACACACACAGAACACACCCACAATGCCCCAGGCTTGGCCCACAGCATGGGCACATGAAAAAAACACAGAAGCTGGCCCGCAAATCACAGAGATCAAGCCTGCCAACACACACAGAACACACCCACAATGCCCCAGGCTTGGCCAACCAGGCTAACAAAGAAGCCAGACATGGCCAAGCTATTCCCAGACCAGAGAATTCACTTCCAAAACAGCCTTCACAGTAAAGTTCCCAGCCACGATTAACACTGCGGTCCCAACACCCTCAGGGCAGGCTCATTCCCCATTGAAACCGATTCCGCGAAAACAAAGAGGCAGACCGAGAGACCCTGGAAGACGTCACTCCCAGGAGTAACACAATGGACACACCTGAATGCCAGGAGAAGGGACATTTACACATATTCACGTGGACAGGCAGTACAATGAAGAGTCCTCAAGAAGACATTCCCACCCACTCACTGAGGCGGCTGGAATCTCTTGTGTCAATTACAAATGAATTGCTCCTGCCGGATGCTCAATTAACTTCCATTCAGTTTATTCTTGTTTTAATCGCTGTCCAATTTTCACCATTGTACTGTAACTGCTTTACAATTATCTCCGTTGTGTTGTACCCCTATAAAGCCTGCCTGCACCTTCCATTCTGGGAACAGCATTTTGTACAGAGAATCAGTTCTGTGGGCAATTTCTCTTCCGCAATATCACTTTATTTAAATAAACCACTTTCACCGCGATCCTCGTTCGTGGTCTCTGATCTGTCGGGCTGAATTTTCCGACACCCCTCCACAGAGAGAATTCTCCGCCAAAGGGAGAATAGGAAGGAAGGCTTTCAGAAATCAACAGCTGATCGACTGGAAGAGCCCAAGCCATCTGCAAATGTTGTAACCACAGAACTAGTGAGGGACAACAAATCTTCTCCCTCTCTCTTCCAAAGTCAGTCCGAACTCTGATTTAAACCGCAAACAACTATTTAACCGCTGAAGCCATTGCAGCTGCTGACTTCTGACACCCCTTCACCTCTGAAAGAGAAATATTCAAGCAACTGAAATAAATCCACATAAAGCTAGAGGCACAAATTGACAATGACAGATTGAGGGACCTGATGCAAAGATTTAATGACAGATAAGCAGTAGCTTATA
This sequence comes from Chiloscyllium plagiosum, assembly GCF_004010195.1. Classification (NCBI taxonomy): domain Eukaryota; kingdom Metazoa; phylum Chordata; class Chondrichthyes; order Orectolobiformes; family Hemiscylliidae; genus Chiloscyllium; species Chiloscyllium plagiosum. The sequence goes on along the minus strand of NC_057727.1, from coordinate 59,401,672 downwards.
TTTAAAGAACATGTGTACGAACTACGAGAGTTCTTCATTCTTGTCTAGTGTAAAAATAAAACAGGGAAAGTGGCTCAATCATGGCTTACAGAAGAAATTAGGGACAGTGCTAGGTCTGGAGAATGAGGGGAAAATTGCAGGGAACAGAAAAACTGACCATAATAGCTTCTGCAAACATGTGCGGAAGCTCAGTGAAAACAAATCTAGGTCCCTTCCAATCAAAAACTGGGGGAAGTATAATAGTGATTAAAGAAATGGCAGAAGAATTGAACCTATACTTTGATTCTGCCTTCACATAATCTCCCAGAAAAGTTAGGAAACCAAGGGTGTTGTGGAATTGAAGGTCATCAATATTAGTAAGAAAATGGAGCTGGGAAACTTAATTGGGGTAAAGCCTGACAGGTTACCAAGTGTCTGATGATCTACATCCCAGAGTATTAAAGCGGCACGGTGGTACAATGGTTAGCACTGCTGCCTCACCACGCCAGAAATCAGGGTTCAATTCCCACCTAGGCAACTCTCTGTGTGGAGTTTGCACATTCTCCCCGTGTCTGCATGAGTTTCCTCCAGGTGCTCCGGTTTCCTCCCACAGTCCAAAAATGTGCAGGTTAGGTGAATTGGCCATGCTAAATTGCCCGTAGTGTTAGGTGAAGGGGTAAATTTAGGGGAATGGGTCTGGGTGGGCTGCTCTTCAGAGGGTCGGTGTGGACTTGTTGGGCTGAAGGGCCTGTTTCCACACTGTAAGTAATCTAATCTAATCTAGTGCATTTGGTGGTCATCTTCCAAAATTCTAGAGAGTTTGGAGCAATGTCTACAGATTAGAGGGATGCAGGTGTAACCCCACTAACTAAAAATGGAGAGAATTACAGACCAGCTAGTCTAACATCAACGGTGAGGAAAATGCTAACAGAACATTTCGAAAGCCGTAGCAAGTTTGGACAGAGTCAGCAAGGGTCTATGAAAGGAAAATCATGCTAAACAAATCTCCTGGAGATTTTTGAGGATGTACCTTTTACAATAGATAAGGGAGAACCAGAGGATTTGGTGAATTTGGATTTTTAGAAGGCTTTTGATCAGGCCTCTCATAGGTGGTTGGCAAGCAAAATACAAGCAGGTGGGATAAGGGACAATATTTTCCATGGATTAAGAAGGGGTTGACAGACATGAAAAAGGCATTGGGAAGAAATGGGCCTTTCTTTGAGAGGCAGGCAGTCATGGGGGCCACAAGAATCACTACTTGGGCTCCAGCTGTTCACAATTGATACAAATAGTCCGAGGTAAGGGAACCAAATGAAACATTTATGAGTTTGCTGATGGTATTGTGAGGAAAATGAAAAGAGGCCTCAAGCTAATTTGGACAACTCATCAAGAAAGGTTTCTGTACTGTATGACTCTATGTCTACATAAATTGTAGTAGGTAAAAGTATGGTCACTGCATTATAACGTGGCTAAATATGAAGTTGTAGACTGTGGTGTAAAAAAGTGAATTATTGTGAATAGAGAAAATAGCAAGTAGATGAGGGGAAGTATTGGATGTAATATATGTGGATTTTCAGAAGAATATTTGATAGACTCCACATATTAGGTTGCTTAATAAGAGAAGAGCTAATGTTGTTGGATGCTATTATTCTAAGCCCAACCAGCTGCTTTATCAATGAGCATCCTTCCATCATAAGGTCAGAAGTGGGAATGTTCACCAATGACTGCACAATGTTCAGCACCATTCGTGATTCCTGAGGTACTAAAGCAGTCCGTGTCCAAACGCAACATGACTTAGACAATATTCAGACTTGGACTGAAAAGTGACAGGTAACAATCACATTACACAAATCTCAGGCAATGATCACCTTCAAGAATAGACAATCCAACCACCACCCTTTGACATTCAATGGTGTCACCATCACTGAAACCCCCACTATCAAATTCCTGGGAGTTATCATTGATCAGAAACTCAACTGGACTTGCCAAATAAACACCTAGCTATAAGAGCAGGTCAGAGGCTAGGAATATTCTAGCACTTGCCTGGATGACTGCATATCCAACGACACTCAAGAAGTTTGACACCATCCAGGATTGATTGGCACCACATCTACAAATGTCCACTCCCTCCACCACCAATGCTCTGTCGCAGCAGTGTGTATGATCTGCAAAACATCATCAAAGATTTTCAGACAACACCTTCCAAACCCATGACCACTTCCATCAAGAAGGACAAGGGCAGCAGATACATGGGAAGGCCACCACTGCAAGTTCCCCTCCAAGTCACTCACCATGCTGACTTGGAAGTGTATTGCTGTTCCTTCAGTATTGCAGGGTCTAACTCCTGGAATTCTCTCCCTAAGGGAGTGGATTGGAGTGGTCCAAGAACACAGCTCACTACCAACTCAAGCACAGTTAGGAATGGGCGACAAAGCGATGCTCATGTTCCATGAGTAAATAAAAATTAGAATGGATAGAGGATTAGCTAACTAATGGAAGATGGAGAGTTGCATAAAGGAGACATTTTCAGAATGGCAAACTGTAACCAGTGGACTATTGCAGGGATCTGTGCTTGGGCCACAATTATTTAAAATATACATTAATTACATCTCATAAGGAAAATGAACATATAGGTCGTTCTGCTATAAGGCTGAAGGAACAGGTATGGAGAGGATTTGTCCCTTTGTGGGAGAGTAAAGGGTTGCCCTTTTAAGCCGGATGTGATGAGGAATTTCTTCTGTCAGGGTCAAAAAGGGTGGTGCTGGAAAAGCACAGCAGGTCAGGCAGCATCCGAGGAGCAGGAGAGTCGAGCATAAGCTCTTCATCAGGAAGGTGAAAGTGAGCACAGCAGGTCAGGCAGCCTGTGCTTTGCCAGTGCCACCCTTTTTGACTCTGATCTCCAGCATCAGCAGTCTTGGCTTTCTCAGAGAGGAATTTCTTCTCTCAGTGGTTAGTGAATATGTGGAACTCTTTACCATAGAGGTCTGTAGAGGCTGTGCTTTAAGTGTATTTTAAAAAAATAATAATTTACAGGATGTGGATGTCACTGGCCAGACCACTATATCATTGAAAGTCACAAACGACTGGAAAATCGCTGTTGTGACCCCCTTATTCAAGAAAGGATCAAGTCAAAAGATGGAAAATTACAGGCCGATTAGCCAAACCTCGGTTGTAGGTAAAATTCTGGAATCCACCATTAAGGATGAGATTTCTAAATTCTTGGAAGTGCAGGGTCAGATTAGAACAAGTCAGCATGGATTTAGTCAGGGGAGGTCATGCCTGACAAACCTGTTAGAATTCTTTGAAGAGGTAACAAGTAGGTTAGACCAGGGAAACCCAGTGGATGTTGTCTATCTAGACTTCCAAAAGGCCTTTGATAACATGCCTCATGGGATACTGCTGAGTAAGATGCTGTCCCATGGTGTTCGAGGTGAGCTACTGGCATGGATTGGGGATTGGCTGTCTGACAGAAGGCAGAGAGTTGGGATAAAAGGTTGTTTTTCGGAATGGCAGCTGGTGACAAGTGGTGTCTCACAGGGTTCAGTGTTGGGGCCGCAGCTGTTCACTTTATATATTAATGATCTGGTGAAGTTCACCAATGATACGAAGTTAGGTGGACAGGCAGGTCGTACTGAGGAGGTGGGGAGGCTGCAGAAAGATTTAGACAGTTTAGGAGAGTGGTCCAGGAAATGGCTGATGAAATTCAACATGAGCAAGAGCGAGGTCTTGCACTTTGGAAAAAGGAATACAGGCCTGGACTATTTTTTCAATGGTGAGAAAATTCATAAAGCCAATGTACAAAGGGATTTGGGAGTGCCATTCCAGGATTCTCGAAAGGTTGGTTTGCAGGTTAAGTCCATGATTAAGAAAGCAAATATAATGGTCCCATTTATCTCAAGAGGGTTGGAACAGCGATGTGCTTCTGAGACTTTATAAAGCTCTAGTTAGGCCCCATTTAGAATACTGTGTCCAATTTTGGGCCCCTCAGGAAGAACATACTGGCACAGCGATGTGCTTCTGATACTTTATAAAGCTCTAGTTAGGCCCCATTTAGAATACTGTGTCCAATTTTGGGCCCCTCAGAAAGAACATACTGGCACTGGACCGTGTCCAGCAGAGATTCACATGATGATCCCTGGAATGGTAGGCCTAACATACGATGATCAGCTGAGGATTCTGGGATCGTATTCATTAGAGTTTAGAAGGTTGTGGGGAGATCTAATAAAAACTTAGGAGATAATGCATGGCTTAGAAAGGATGGACGTTGGGAAGTTGTTTCCGTTAGGCGTGGAGACTAGGACCCGTGGGCACAGCCTTAAAATTAGAAGGGAGTCAATTTAGAATGGAAATGAGGAGACATTTCTTCAGCCAGAGAGTGTTGGGCCTGTGGAATTCATTGCCACGGAGTGCAGTGGAGGCCGGGACTTGGATGTCTTTAAGGCAAAGCTTGATAAATTCTTGATCTCGCAAGGAATTAAGGGCTACGGGGAGAATGCGGGTAAGTGGAATTGAAACGCCCATCGGCCATGATTGAATGGCGGACTCAATGGGCCGAATGGCCTTACTTCCACTCCAATGTCTTATGGTCTTATCTTGTCCATCCCCACTTGACTAGATGGCAACTAAGAATCAACCACACTGTCGTGGGACTGCAGCCAAACCTGAGAAGGATGGCAGCTTCCTTCCCTAAAGGATATTAGTGAGCCAAATACTTTCTCCCCCCTACTAATCATGATTCTGAATTCCAAATTTTTATTGAACTCAAATTCCACCATCTGCTGTGGCAGGATTTCAATCCCATTACCAGGGTCTCTGGATTAATAGTCTTTCCCATAATATCACAAAGCTGTCACCTCCAAGGGGAAGCAGATTCTGAATCAATAAAAGGAATCAAAGGTTTTGGAAAAAAGAAAAGAAAGTGGAGTTGAGGATTATCAGATCTTCCATGATCTCAATGATGGTGGAGTATATTTGAGGGGCTGAATGGCCTGATTCCACTCCTACTTCTTGTGACTCTTCACAGAAAGGAAGAGTATTGTTTAAATGTGATACATTGGGAATTGTAGATGTATAAGGGGATCTGGGTTTCCTTGTTCACCAGCCACTGAAAGTACAAATACATGAGAGCATGCAATTAGGAAGGCAGATGGTGTATTGACCTTCACTCTGCCTCTATTCCTGATGAAGGGCTTTTGCCTGAAACGCCAATTTCCCTGCTCCTCGGAGGCTGCCTGAACTGCTGTGCTTTTCCAGCACCACTCTAGTCTAGAATCTGGTTTCCAGCATCTGTAGTCCTTGTTTTTATCTTCATCGTAAGAGGACTTGAGTTCAGAAATAGGGATGTCTCACTGAAAATATACAGGGCCTTGGTGAGACCACACCTGGGGTGTAGCATGTGGTTTTGGTCTGTCTCTGTAAGAAAGGATACATTTATTATTGAGTGAATGTAGTGAGCTGATACCAAGAATGGCATGACCATGAGTCCACTGTAAACAATCAGATACCTTGTCATGAAAAATATTTATGTAACGGGGCTTTATCAAACTCATTAAAACATTAATAAAGGTCAACTTTTATGTGGTTTAGATTATTAGTCGCTTACTAAATGATGCTTACTTGATGTCACTTTTAGTTACCCTGTATACTCGTATATAGGTCGATCTCATGTATAAGTCAACCCCTTATTTTTGGTCAAACAATCTGGCATTTTTCATATTCCTCATGTATAAATCAACTCTAGTTTTTCACGGGTCACTTCCTGACCATATATGCAGCCTTAAAAGACATGATTTGCACATTTTTGATTCAAATGCAATACCTGCATCGTCATGTTACGCACTGTGTGTGTATATATACTGTATGTATTTATTTATATACTATTTACACATATGTATTTGACCTGTGCATGGAAGTATTTACGGTATCTTATGGCAGCCATCGAGCTTGTCTTCCCGCTGTTGCCTCAGCTTCTTAGAAGTAGGTGTCACATATAGTTGTGCTCTGAAATTATAGAGTCATAGAGATGTACAGCATGGAAACAGACCCTTCGGTCCAACCCATCCATGCTGACCAGATATCCCAACCTAAACTAGAGCCTCCGACGCTCCAGGGAAAACAGCCCCAGCCTGTTCAGCCTCTCCTCATAGCTCAAACCCTCTAACCCTGGCAACAACCTTGTAAATCTTTTCTGAACCCTTTCACGTTTCACAACATCTTTCCTTATTGTAAAATGTCCCCAAATGTTTCTGACCAAATGGCATCACGAAGAAACAAGTATACAGCACAACTTTAACTAAAAGTTATTGAAGTTGCAGAGAAAAAACAACAATAGTGTAGCTGCAAGGGAGTTGTGTTTCTGAAAAACCTGTTTGAGATTGGAGGAAGAAAGCCATACAGTTAAAGGTTATGTCAAAACAGAAGGACGCCAACCGATGAAAGCTGAACAACTTGGCCACAACTAGGAGAAAGGATTGCTGACTGGGTAATTCAGTGTCATTGGAACGGAAGCATAGTGACTCAACAATGTGTAAGAATCCGCGCCAAAAACAAAACAAAAAAAGATGGATTTGGTGATTTCAAAGCTAGTGCTGGATAGTGCAGTTGGTTTATAAAAAGGGATGATTTAGGACTTAGACAGAAAACCAAGATTACCCAACGTCTACCAGCAGAACTTAGTGACAAGTTAATAGAGTTCCATCGCTTTGTAATCATAAGTTGGAAGAGAAAGGATATAGGCTGTCATGCGTTGGCAATATAGACGAAACCGCAATGAACTTTGATACGTCAGGGAACAGAACTGTGGACAGGATTGGAGCAAAACCAGTTTCGGTTCAGACGACCGGCCATGAAAGAAGTCGATTCACTGTGGTACTTGGTTGTATGGCAGATGGAACAAAGTTAAAGCTGATGGTGAGTTTTAAGCAGAAAACTCTGCCCAAACAGAAATTTCCGAAAGACATTGTTGTCCTCATCCATGAAAAAGGGTGAGAGGATGTCTGTGACCAAGTGGACTGAGAGAGGAAAAAAAAAGCTTACTGGTTTGCGATATGTTCAGATGTCACAGAGTGAAAAGTGTTATCAGTGAACTTCGAGCTAACAATACTGACATTGCAATAATTCTGGAGGTCTTGCAAGCATGGTGCAGCCATTGAATGTTAGCATCAATAAACCTTTTAAAGACTTAGTATGGAAGAAATGGGACACTTGGATGCAAGAAGGGGAAAAACGCTTCACAGAGGGTGGTAACATGCGTGCTTCATGACTTGCAACTGTATGTGAGTGGATTGTTGAGTCCTGGGAGGAGGTGAAAACTGAATTTATTGTGAAAGCGTTCAAAACTGTGGAATTTCAATGCTTTAGATGGTATGGAGGATGTCCATTTATGGTCAGGTGGAAGTGATGACAAATGATTCCCTTGAGAGTGCAGATGAAGGTGATCTACATGTTATGCTTGACCCAGACAACTGGAATGAATTATTCAGTGGTGCAACTCATGAGGACAGTGAACTTGAAGGAGTCTAATAGACTTTAGCATGGACCGGCAACTTTTGTTTGAAGCAGCTATCCCATAATATTTATGATATATGGTGAGAAGAGTTTTTTTGCTGTGAATATCAGTTTTTTGATGTAAAGTGTTTATCGTATTATTAACAGTTTCATGCGGTCCTCTTTAATTAAAATCGTTTTCTTGTTTTTACTGCTCCTCTGTTTTTATTTCATGAATTGTGTGTTGTACAAATGCCCCCAGTAGATGGCCCAATTACCTGCTGTTAAACCTATTAACATTTGTACATATGTGTAGACCTGCATGTCCTTTATGGTACTGGTAACTGGAATATGGTACAACAGTACCATTCTACTGTAGCAGGCAGAATGGAAACCTTTATTTTATAGATAAATATTCAATAATGGCCATATTTCTTTCTCTTTTTGTTGTTTATTATTTCATATAGAGATCTGACTCTTGTTTGTCCATTTTTTGACTCTGCCAAGCATCCCCTCGAAAACAATACCTTGTATATAAGTCGACCCCCAATTTCATTTTAAAAGAACGGCCTTCAGAACTCAATCTATACACAAGTATATACGGTACTTGTAAAACACTTGCCATGTAATTCCTTTAAGTTGGCCACTGGGAATTCAAATCATAACAATGTAAAATACTAATTTGAATAATGATATTTAAGCATTTTCAGATGAGGTTAGCCCATATTCTATCAGTTAGGAGCAAGAATTCTATTGTATGACAATATAGCGGACAGGGTGGCTCTGTGTGTTGCTCTGAACAACCCTGTGATTATATTTAAATATGTTAAAGTCAACATTGAGTTGTCAGCTTACACTGGCTTGTTGCAAAGCTCACAATACCTAGTGCTGCTTGATTTATCACACACTGTGTAATATGAAGCCCACCTTTCATGAAGGCAATACCTGATTATTGTCTGTTGTGTAGCAGCTGAATTACCATGCACAGCCCAACACCTCTGGATGGGTGTTACAGGGAGTTCCCTTGGCACTGACCTTGGCACTGGGGCTGTGCCTGAGGGTGGTGACACAGCAACGGAACAGTCACATCCTGTTATGAAGGTTTGCAGTCCAGCCTTCTCCAATTGCACAGCGGTTATATGCACAGGAAGCTCAGTACTGACTTGACCAGCTGAGCTTCCCAATAGTAACAGACCCCAACATTCCACTGTGTGTCTGTTTGTCAGCATTCTCTGTCTGCATGACTCTGTGTGTGTGTGTCTGTCTGTGTCAGCATGGGTCTATCTGTTTATGTCTGTAAGTACACATTTTCATGAAAGCCTCCATCTATATGTATTTCTTTGCACACTTGAGTTGTGTCTATTTATCCACGTATGTAAGCCTGTGTGTTTCTGTACGTCTCTGAGTGTGGCTCTGTCAGTGAATTTGTGCATATCTTTGTAAGTGCATGTGTGGATCTGTCTGCATCTGCCTGTGCACTGACTATCTCTATCTTTTTTTACCTTTATCTATTTCTCTGCATCTCAGTTTGTCTCTATCTCTGTATGTCCATCCAAGGATGGTATGTGGGTGTCTGCCTGTCTCTGCCTGAGTCTGTCTGCCTATGTTTCTCTTCGGCTCTCATTTTTAGTATCTGTCTGTATATGTATTGGTGTCTGAATCTGTCTGTATGTCTTTCTGACTCAGTCTGCCTGTCTTCCTATGCTTCAGTCTGTGCCTGCCTGTCTATCTGAGTGTCTCTCTGTGATTAGCTGCCTATATTTGACTATCCCTGACTATCTATCGCTGTCAGTCTCTATGGGATGCATTCTCCATTTTTCTTTCTCTGCATGTGTTTGTGATCTAAATGGCCCCGATGTTACAGAGACGGATTCTCCACGCTGGTTGTTCTTGTACACACACATCCTCCCCAAATTAAGTAATTTTGGGGTGTGTTTAGGCACCATTCCACAAAATGGAAACAGTCTGGGGAGGCAGCTGCAGATCAAGTGAGAATAGAGGTTGGAGAATGGGAGAAGGGGATGGAGACTGGGAGAAGGAGATGGAGAATGCGAGAAGAGGAT
>NC_057727.1:59373831-59391645 GCF_004010195.1 Chiloscyllium plagiosum | reverse complement strand
CCTCTCCAAAACTCCCTCCCTCCACCAATTATCCATCTCCCCAAACCCTAGGTCTCTCACTCCTACACTCACTTGTCCTGAGACCTCTCTCTGTTGCCCTCTCCTTCTCGATGAGACCCTGGATCAATTCCTGTTTGGCTGGAAAAAAAACACACCCTCCACCTCTACCCACTGACTCCTCCTTCTATCACTACTCTTCATTGCCTCCATCTCCTCCTATGGGGCACTATTGCCCCATCTCCTTCTATCACTACTGTCCCCATCTTCTGCACTTCGTCTGTGCAATCCCTCACTTTGCCTGTTGACATGTGGCCTCACCTACATTAAAGTTTCTGTAATTAAGTTTTAAAAAGTTTCGAATAAACTAGCTCATAGAAACAGCCTAGACTTTTGTGTGGCTGGACAGGTTTGCACGTGTTACGGATGGTGAGTCTGACCTGAGTGCACAAATGTGGACTCTTCCCCCTTCTCAGAGTTATTGAGCTGGAGGGGGAGTTGGAGACTCTGACACAGGGTGAGGGACAGCAGTGTCTGGACAGTTTACTGCAAGCTACAGACACACCACATAGATGTGAGTGAACCTGTGCAAATTTAATGTGGCTTAGTTGAAACAAGACAAGGATGAGGAATGTCAGATTATGAGGGGAGAGCTGACTATGGTACCTTGGTGCTGTGAGCTGTTCAAAGGGGAGAAGAGGAGCTATGGTTGATTTGATGATTATGCGGCACTGCTGGAAGCATGTCTGAGCCATGCTGCCTAACTGGTGCCATGGTGAGGGCATCACCTGGCAAGGGGAAGATGAGTTTCTAGGTATTGGGATACAATATTGAGCTTGAAGTTTTGGAAGGAGTAAGCAAGAAGTCCTTTTTGACAAATAATAGGAACCTGTGGCTAAAAGAAAGATAGGGATCTTGCGTTATAATCATTGAATTATTGCCTGACTGATGTGAAAACTGAGGTTGGGATAAACCGAGTGGGAAATGAACAGATGGCTTTGTGACACTGGAATATTGGGATAATATTGGCCAATGGGACAAACCTGAGCTGCCTGGGATTGGAAAACCAGGATCGTCACTAGGGACATTAACTTCCGAAAAGGGGACAGTGTGGTGATGCACAGATGTAAGAGGTGCATCACCACACATGCAAGAGACAAGGCCAACAATGTGAAATTGTGCTTCAGGCATTGCAGGTAAAAGGGTGACCAAATCAGTTGTTCAAATGATGTGGGTGCCATTTGGGAGGCAAATATTTAATCCCTATCACTAATTTCTCTTTGAAAAGATGGTGGTGAGTTGTCTTCTTGAACCACTGCAGTCCATCTTGTGTAGATACACCCGCAGTGCTGTTAGGAAGATGTGAAATGACTTAACCAAGAGAGAGAAATAAGGCATGAGCAAAACATTGGGGCAGTAGGACAGTGTACCCCAGATAAGTGTTCTTTATACAGATACACTGAGTATAAGGTGCAAAATTAAGTTATATTTGAAGTTTCAAATTCAACTCAGAGAGTATGACAAGATAATCTTGCAATTATGTCTGTGGAATGAAAATGAGAACTAAATATATCAGGTTACATGGATCCCTAGTACCAACTGTGATGGCAAATAAATGCAGAGATTACACAAACATTTGGTGAGGGCAGATTGGTTTTAATGATGTTTTTAACTTGTTTTGGACTGGGATAAAACAGACAGAAGAAAAATGATAATTCATGAGGGGCGTGGATGTGGTGAATAGTCAAAGTTAAAAATCACACAACCCCAGGTTATAGTCCAACAGGTTTATTTGGAAGCATTAGTTTTCAGAACGCTGCTCCTTCATCAGGTGAGGGAGCCGTGCTCTGAAAGCTAGTACTTTCAAATAAACCTGTTGGACTACAACCTGAGGTTGTGTGATTTTTAACTTTGTACACCCCAGTCAAAGACTGGCATCTCCAAATTGTGAATGGTCAAGATATTTCCCCAGGGTTGAGGAGTCCAAAACTAGAGGGCAGACGTTTAAAATGAGAGGGGAAAGATTTAAAAGAGACTTCCGGGCAACTTTTTCATGTTGATGGTGTGTGTATGGAATGAGCTGCCAGAGGAAGCGGTGGAGGGTGATATAATTACAACACTTTTAAAAAGCATCTGAATGGGTATGTGAATAGGAAAGGTTTAGAGATTATATGGGCCAAATGCTGGCAGATGGGACTAGATTAATTAAGGATATCTGATCAGCATGGACAAGTTGGACTAAAGGGTCTGTTTCCAGGCTGTACATCTCCATGATTCTTAAAAAAAAAATTCCAGTTGATCTGTGATATTTTTCTGCAGTAATATGTTCTTAATCAAACAAGGAAGCAAGTTATATTAAGTAAAATAATGAATAATGAACCAGGCTAACTTAAAGGCCTAACATTGCATGTTACTTATAGTAGACATAATGTAAATGAATACATCCTGGTGCTTGATTGGGAGAAATATGAAACAGCTAATAAGACGCTGGATACAGGTAAGCTTAATTTCAATGCAATGAGATTGAGACTGATCATGAACTGGGCAGGTGTGTTCATATGTAACATTAAAGAAGACCATTGATCTACTCCAGAGATCCAGGTGGCAAAGTATAGAACTGAAGCCAATCATCATGTATTGCTTCTAACCTATTTACAGTTACCGATTTAAAGCACTGTCACTAATAGGATTAGTGAATCCCCAGTTAATGACTCCTACCTGCATACAATGAAACACAATTAATAACCAGTTAATAAATGGCTTCTTTATTTAATAAAAGTTAAAAGCTAATATGCAAAACCAAACTGAAAAAGATCAATAAACTCTGGATCCCATGTCACATTGTGAGATGGGTCTTCTTCAAGAGCCCAAACACTTTCTTTGTAAATGCATTTTTTTTTTGGAAAGCAATCTGACCATTGATGACTTGCATCCATCTATTTATTTTAAATATTTCCTTTCTCTCCAGCACTCGTTTTAGATAGCAAGATCACTAACTTAGTGAATCCATTGTACAGAATTCCACTTAAAATGTGTGACAATCCCATATCTACTGCCTTCCCAAGTGATAATGTTTCCGCAGCGAAAGTACTTTAACGTCCCAAGCTAAACACTTTGCATTTCCATTAATAAAAGAAATTAAGTAAGCAGTCACATTCAAACCCATCAGAAAGGGCTGCATGTGAAGTATCAGTATCTTTGGATCAAGTAGGTGCTCATTTATTCTGAATCAGATTTACTCAGACGAAGACATTCGACTCATTGTATTTGTGTCAGCTATCCAATGTAGATTTCACTTTGGGTCATTCTCTTGTCTTGTCCTTATAGTCCTCCATCTTGTTCCTTTTCAAATAAGCATCTAATTTCCTAATTACAGCCTCAATTGAACCAACTTGTAGCCAGTACATTCCACTGTTTGAAAATATTTGTCCTCATACTCCATTTACTAATTACTTTAAAACTCAGCCCTTTTCTTATTCTTTCATGAGTGAGAACTCTTTCTCCCTGTCTATTCTGACCATGTCTCTCATGGTTTTCAAAATTCAATTTAATCTCTTCTCAGCCTTCATTCCCTCAGAACTTTGCTAGCTTCTCCAATCATTATTTTCATTCATTAGATGTGAGCGTTGCAGGTTGGGCCAACTTTTATTCTAGTTGTCCTTGAGAAGGTTGTGATGAGCTGCCGTTTTGAACCGTTGCAGTCTATGTGCTGTAGCTAGAACTACAGGCAGGGAAATCAGAATATTGACCCAGCAACAGTGATATATTTCCAACTCAAGATCATGAGTGCCTTTGAGGGGAACTTGCAGGTGGTGGCGTTCTCATGTATCTGCTGCTCTTGTCTTTCTAGATGGAAGTGGTTGTGGATTTGGAAGGTACTGTCTAAGGATCTTTGGTGAATTTCTAGCACCACTGTAATCTAAACTCTGGTTTCCAGCATCTGCAGTCATTGTTTTTACTGAATTTCTGCAGTGTATCTTGTAGATGGTATGCACTGCTGCTACAGAGCATTGATGGTAGAGGGACTGATTGTTTTGGAGGTGGTGCCAATCAGGCAGGTTGCTTTGTCCTGGATAGCATCAAGCTTCTTGAGTGTTGTTGGAGCTGCACCCATCAAGGCAAGTGGGGAGTATTCCATCACATTCCTGACTTGTGCCTTGTTGATCGATGGTGGATAAACTTTGGGGAATCAGGCAGTGACCTGTCTTTTAAAAACATCACGGGCTACAAAGTGAAGGAGAACGAGATAAATAGATAGATAGAGATAGAAAATAGCAGTGAAAGGTGAAATGTGAAAGCAGACAAAGACGCATCCCTCCCTGATGAGTTGAATGCTTTCAATGCTGCATTTGAGCAGAATGCCAGCAGTGCGGTGATGCCTGCCCTGACAGTCCCAGACACAACTGTTCCCTCGGTCACTGCTGCAGACATAAGATCAGTCTTCCTCGGAGTCAATCCAAGGAAAGCAGCGGTGTCCCCGACCGAGCACTCAGATCCTGTGCAGACCAACTGGCGAAGGTATTCAGCGACATCTTCAACCTCTCCCTCCTACAGGCTGAAGTCCCCACCTGCTTCAAGAAGACCACCATTATCCCTGTCCCTAAGAAAGCACATATAATGTGTCTTAATGACCACCACCCAGTGGCTCTGACCTCAATAATCATGAGGTGCTTCGAGAGGCTGGTCATGGCCAACATCAACTCTAGTGTCCCAGCCTGTCTGGGACAGTCAACCCCCTACAACCTGCCTACCGACGTAACAGGTCTACAGCAGATGCCGAGCCCTGCACTCATCCCTGGAACATCGCAACAACAAGGGCACCTACGTCAGATGCCTGTTCATTGACTACAGCTCGGCCTTCAACACCATTATCCCCTCCAGATTAATCTCAAAACTCCGTGCTCTTGGTCTCAGCTCTGCCCTCTGCAACTGGATCCTCAGCTTTTTGACCACAGACAGCAATCAATGAAGATAGACAACTGCACCTTCTCCACAATAACGCTCAACATTGCAGCCCCCCAAAGATGCGTACTCAGCCCACCTACTGTACTCCCTGTACGCCCACGACTGTGTTGCCAAATTCCAAATGAACATCATGTACAAGTTTGCTGATGACACCTCGCAGTGGGATGGATATCTAACAATGATGAGTCAAAATACAGAAAGGCTTGGTGATGTGGTGCAATGAGAACAACCTCTCTCTCAGTGGTTGGCAAAACTTAAGAACTGATCATTGACTTCAGAAAGAAAGGAGGCGAACACGCTCCCATCTACGTCAATGGAACTGAGATTGAGATGGTGGAGAGCGTCAAGTTCCTCAGAGTGATGATAACCGATCACCTGTCCTGGACTTCCAACGTAGATGTGGCAGTCTGGAAGGCACAACAACGCCTCCTCTTCCTCAGGTGGCTCAGGAGAGTTGGCATGTCCATAAACTTGTACAGATGCACCATTGAGATCCTACTACCTGGGTGCATGACAGCCTGCTATAGCAAATGCTCTGCCCATGACTGTAAGAAACTACGGAAGGTGTTGTGCACAGCCGAGACCATCACAGAAACCAACCTTCCATCTATGGACTCCATTTACACAGCTCTCTGCTGCAGAAAGGCTGCCAGCATCATCAAAGACCCATTACACCATGGTAATACTGTTCTACAACCTCTTCTGTCAGACAGAAGATACAGAAGCCTGAACACATGCACCAGCAGCTTCAGGAACAGCTTCTTCCTGGTTGTTATTACACTGATGAATGGAGTCTCTACCCTCCAATAATGCTGAGCTTGCTAACACTGATCTCACCTGTGCATGCCCTGTGCAATGTAACCTGTGTGCCTCTGTCTAAGTCTTTTTGATTTGTACATCCCTGCTTACTGCTCGTAAACAAAGCTTTTCACTGTACCTCGGTACACATGACAATCGATCAATCAATGTATTTTTATGGCCTGTGGAGTTTCTGGCCAATGCTAGTTCCTAGGCTGTTGATAGTGGGGGGCGCAGAGAAGATAGCACCGTTTAATGTCAAGGGTGTGATGTTATTTGCCAGTCTTGGATATTGTCCAGATCTTGCTGCATTTGTACATGGGCTGTTTTGATATCTGAGGAGCTGTGAATGATGTTGAACATTGTGCAATTAGCCTTGATGCCAAGGATTGTCACTCTCACCTCACCTCACCTCTGAAGTTCAGCTGTTGCACCCATGTTCGAACCAAAGCTGTAATGAGGTCAGGAGCTGAGCAGCCGTTACGGAACACGGAGCAGGGTATTGCTAAGCTTGATAGCTGGTTCATCATGGTACTTCAATCTAAGATGTGAAAAGTTAAAATCTAATCTCATTTTAGTGCTGATCTAGTTCAGCCGGCCAATCAAACTTCACCCAAGCAGTATTTTCCCTTTGATATAACATGAGCCAAATCAATAAACTCAAAATGGCTGGCTGCTCATCATTCCAAACCTACTTTGCTAAATATCTAAACTATTACATTTAAAAACTCCAGATGATGTGTCCCAATTTGAAGTTTTACGCTAATCTTTATAAAAATACATTTCTTGAATTCCATAAAGCTATCCTTCGCAAAGTCATTGACATGCATCACAAAAGTGCCTATGTAATACCAATAAAATATTGCAGAGTCTGATCTCATTGAAGTTAACATGAACATATCTCAGCAAACAAACACTTTTTTTTGGAAACATTATTTATTGGCATTAAAGTCTTCATCTGGTTTTTGCATTTTTCCTGCTGCATCAGTTGTCTCTCTGGGCAAGTTCCGAAACAGATCTGTTTGAAAATGATCATCTGCAGAAATAGCTCTCTATGGTGATTGAATTCACACTGCAATGTATATGTGGCCAAAAGAATGAGCAAGACATTTAAGATTCCTACTCCAGCTGTGGGGCCCCATCTGAGAGAATCATTCCTGTGCAAATCCATGTTTGTGGTATAAGTAGTCAACCGTTATCTGGTTCCTCAGAATAAAATCCAAATCCTTCCAACTGTCTTATTCCCTCTATTTGGCCTCTCATTATTTTGTCCTCAAACTCTATGATCATGAAAGCCTTTGGTTCAAGTTCTGTTCTGAGACCAATGTCTAACCAATTTGAACTGTGGCCCCTACTTTTATTTTGAGCCTCTTGGGACTATGACTGAGAGATCTTTTTCTTGGACTTTTGCTGGTTCTTTCACTGGTCGTTTTAATGCTCATTTCCTGATGAAGGAGCCCCATTTCTGGATTTTGTGTGGCTGTGCATGCTTACTTTCTCACTTTCTTTTCTGTGAACATCAGTCTCTGTTACCGTGTTCTACTGCAGAAAGACACATGCTGGAGGACACAACTGGACCCAATCTTAACACGCTTTTATAACCTTTTAGCATGATGCAGAACCAGTTTATTGCCCTGAGGAGTAAGAACCCTACATGCCAAAAATAACAGCCATGAAGAATTAAAGAGGTCACAGTCAACATAGGACTATAAGTTGTATTTGTATATCACCTTTAACATCATAAAATGTCCATGGTACTTTGTGGAAGCATCATAAAGCAAAATTTAATACTGAACTATATTAGGCAAAATTGAGGACTGCAGATGCCGGAGATTAGAATCGAGAGTGTGGTGCTGGAAAAGCACAGCAGGTCAGGGAGCATCCGAGGAGCAGGAAAATCGCGTTTCGGGCAAAAGCGATTTTCCTGCTCCTCGGGGATGCTGTCTGACCTCCTGTACCTTTCCAATGCCACACTGTTGACTCTGAACTATATTAGGTCAAGTGTCCAAAGTCTTGATCAATGATGCAGCTAAGTGAGAGAAAAAGTGTTCACGGAGGTTAGTCTAGAGTTCAGCTTCCAGGCAAACAGGGGCACAGTACCAAAGATGAGAAGGCATACAACATGGCAAAAAATAACCTAGATCCTGAGGAATGGGGAATATAGTGACAACAATGGATAGCAAAACAGAGAGTAAGAGCTGCAGAAAGGGAGTATGAAATAATGGAGTTGAAAATCAACATCGAAAGGTTTTATTATTATATTCAGAAACAGAGGGTGTTCAGGAGCAATGTGGCTCCTTGATGATTGATAACAGTGAGATTGTCAAAGAAAATCCGGAAATAGCGGACATGTTCAAGAATTACATTACATTAGTATTTATGAAGGAGGAAATGATCAGGATGTTGGATATCCCAAGGAAACAAACATTGAATCAGGGACAGGGAATTACCAAAATTAACATGAGCAAATCAACAAAAAAAGAAGAATGGCAGTAAAATGTGACAAATCCACAGGAGCAGAATGATTCCATTCCATGTTCATAAAGGAAGAAACTGAAAACTTTGCAGATGCCCCATTATAATCCTCCAAATCTAGGGCTGCTCAGTTAGAATGGAAAACAGCAGTCTGCTATTTAAACAGCTTAAATGGTGGGATAACAGGAATATATTTCAGTTAACTTCACATCTGTTATCAGAAACGGCAAGAGTTCTATAATTAATGGTGGGATGACTGAGCAGATTAAACATTCAGCTGTTTTAGAGAGATCTAGCATGGATTTGTAAAGAGTAATGTCATACTTGATAAACTGCATGGATTTTTGAGCAATTGGCTAAAGTATTAGACAGGCTATTATTGGTCTGGACGTCCAGAAGATATTTGATAAAATAATTTTATTCTGCAAAATGTGAATTGGATGGTAAGGCCAGAATTTATTACCCATCCCTCATTGCCCTTGAACTGAGTGGCTTGCTTGGCCATTTCAGAAAGCAGTTAAGACTCAACTATATCTCTTTCAGTCTGGAGTCACAAGGAGGCCAGATCAGGCAGATTTTCTTCTCTAAAGGAAATTAGTGAAAAGCAAATGTCACCATCAATGACACTAGCTTTTCATGAATTTTATGAATTGAATTTAAATTCCACCAGCAGCCATGTTGAAATTTGAACCCATATCCACAACCTTACCAATGAACCGATATTACAATGAAACCACGAACTTTCTTTAAAATCCTTAATGAGCAACATCACTAAAGAAAATGAGATGCTTGTGAGATCTTAGCTGGAGTGTTGTGTACAGTTGTGGGCAACACATTATGGGAAAGATGTGAGTGCATTGGAGACACAGTCATAGAGTCATGCAACATGGAAACGGACCCTTCAACTTGTGCATGCCGACCAGGTTTCCCAAATTAAAGTAGTCCCAATTTGTCTCCATTTGGCCCATATCCCTCTAAACCTTTCTATTCATGTCCCTGTCCAAATGTCTTTTAAATGATGTAACTGTACCTGCCTCTACCACTTCCGCTGACAGGTCATTCTATATATGCACCACCCTCTGTGTGAAAAAGTTGCCCCTCAGGACCCTTTTAAATCTTTCCCCTCTCTTCTTAAGCCTAAGCCCTCTAGTTTTGAACACCCCTACTCCAGGGAGAAAAACCTTTGCTATCCACCTTTATCTGTGCCCCTCACAATTTTATAAACCTCTATATTGTTCACCTCTCAAGTAAAAAAATGTTCCAGTCTCTCCAACCTTTCCTTATAACTCAAACCCTCCAATCCTAGTATTATCTTAGTTTATCTTTTTTGTGTCCTTTCCAATTTGATAATATTCTCCCTGTAGAATGGAAACCAGAACTGTACATTGTATTCCAAAAGTGGCCTCAGCAGCAACACGATGTCCCAACTCTTGAAGTCCACGTCTGATTGATGAAGGCAAGCATGCCAAATGCTTGCTTTACCAACTTGTCTACCTGTGACACCACTTTCAAGGAACGATGTACCTGCACCCCTTGGTCTCTCCATTCAACTATCTTCTCCAGGGCCTACCATTAACTGTGTAAATCCTGCCCTACTTTGCCTTATGAAAATGCAACACCTTGCAGATATCTAAAGTAATCTCCACCTGCCACTTTTCAGACAATTGGCCCATCTGATCGAGATCCTGTTTTACTCCGAGATAAACTTCTTCACTGTCCACTGTACCACCAATTTTGGTGTCATCTGCAAACTTACTAATCATTTCATATTCTCATCCAAATTGTTTATGTAAATGCCAAACAAGATTTATAAAGATGGTTCTTCAGGAATAAGACCCTCAACCATGAGGATAGATGGGAGAATTTAGAACTGTTGAGAATTCCTTTAGAGAAGAAAGCTGACAGGAAATTTTGATTTGGAGATGCCGGTGTTGGACTGGGGTGCTCAAAGTTAAAAATCATACAACACCAGGTTATAGTCCAACAGGTTTAATTGGAAGCACTAGCTTTCGGAGCGACACTCCTTCATCAGGTGGCTGTGGAGGACACAATTGTAAGGCACAGAATTTATAGCAAAAGTTTACAGTGTGATGTAACTGAAATTATACATTGAAAAATACCTTGATTGTTTGTTGAGTCTTTCATTTGTTTGAAAACCATGATAGTTTCTCTTCTTTCATATGTAAATCACAATTTTTTTTGTAGAAGTTACATTCTCAGGTTAACTGTAACAATTAGTGTTAGCTAGACAATATATTGAAGGTGTTAGCCCCCTGTGTTCTCTGTCTGTGCCATAATGTTCAGACTGATTCTAATCTAAAAAGTGAGGTAAGCACATGGATGATTTTGGGATAGTGTAGGGGGACGAGCTGAGAATAGTTCACAGGTCGGCGCAACATCGTGGGCCGAAGGGCCTGTTCTGTGCTGTATTTTTCTATGTTCTATAACAGAGTCTTACATGGATTCATGCAGTGTTTGAGCAAAGTATAATGTCACTGTGCAAGTACAAATTCACCCCACATTTCTGAGGATCAGCTTGGACTCAATGGGCTGAATGCCCTGCTTCTACACTGCTTACAATTTGCCAATGTGCAAATAGCCCACTTATTCTGACTCTCTGTTTCCTGTTTGTTAGCCAGCCCTCTGAGTTATGAGGGGAGGTCGCACAATTCAGGGCATTTTTTCCAGAATTTAGAAAGTGAGGGCAGTGATTCAATTAACGTCTTCAGGTTATCGTCGGGTTGCATAGAAACTGGTTGGGGAGATGAGGACTCCAGGTGGGGCAATGACGAACCAGCCTGGGATAAGGACAGTGTGCTACTGGGGAGTTGGAGAGCTGTACTGGCTTGTATTTGTAGAGGTGTAACTCTGAAGCTTGCTTCCCATGGACCAGCTGATTGCGATGATGCAGTGGGTCACTTGATTGTGTTTGTTTCCGGTGTGTGGCAATGGCCTTGTGTGGGAGTGCAGGAAAACGGTGCAATCCTGAATGCACAATAGGAAACTACTCCCAGCTCTGTGCTGGCAGCAGCACTACACTGGTGACTGAATATCCAGTCACTGACTCGACAGTGTGCTTTCAATTCTTTTTTTATTGACAGACAATCTGTCCAGCTTGGAGAAATACAAAGAGACTTGACCTAACATATCTAGTGTATAAAAAAACATTTTATGTTTTTAACATAAATGTTAGCTGATAGGTTTGCTTTTAATATTCTCTTGAGTACACTGGCGCTGGTCATTGGCAGGATGTTGGTTCAAGGTCTGACATATAGTTGTGTGCCCACACTGTTCAAATGTCTGACTAGCCTCCTCCCTGCCCAATTCCATGCACATCCCAGCACTGCTGGCTGTGGGCGTTGTGCCAATGAGTCAACTCTCATCACCTCGCATTGACTGTTCACCCTGGGGGAAGGAAGACCACGCTGTTTATGTACGACATCTCAGTCTTGACAGAAACCTGGCTGAGAGACAGTGACCCCTTTCCTCAGAGAGTGGAGCCTCTCTTGCTGGCCCCCACCAGCCCCTGCCTCTATAGTGGGCTGATACTGATCATGAGGGCTCAGGTTTAAGCTGAGAAAGGAAATATTTAAAAGGGACACAAGGGACAACTTTTTCACACAGAGGATGATGCATCTATGAGACAAGCTGCCACAGGAAGTGGTAGAGGTGAGTAAAATTATAACATTTAAAAGACAATGGGAGAGGTACATGTATAGAAAAGGTTTAGAGGGATGTGGGCCAAACACAGGTAAATGGGACTACTTCTGTTTAGGAAACCTGGTCGGGGGTGGATGGGTTGGGGAGAAAGTGAGGACTGCAGATGCTGGAGATCAGAGCTGAAAATGTGTTGCTGGAAAAGCGCAGCAGGTCAGGCAGCATCCGAGGAACAGGAGAATCGACGTTTCGGGCATGAGCCCTTCTTCAGGGCTAGTTGGGCCTGTTTCCGTGCTGTATGGCTCTATGACCAAGTCGTACCTTGGCGTAAACTTTAGCTCCTCAATCCTCATTTGAACCTTTCACCTTGTTTCAACCCTGACATTTTGTTTTTGATTATCTTCCCTCTGGATTATAACCCTCCCCTCCCACAGCGATTTCAATCTCCATCTGGTTAATCACATTCTTGTTCCTCCGAGTTCACTGCCTTCTTTACCTTTAAAGCTCTTGTTCTGTGTAAACTCCCTAACCCTAATTCATTGCCCACACTCCTTGACACACTCCCTGATCATTTCCTTGTATGATTCCACCCACGTCTGCCTTTCACTCCCAAACGTGATCTCTTTCTGTATCCATCCTGGGGTGAAAAGGTATCCTTCCTCAGTTCATTAGTTCCCCTAGAACAGTTCTTTCAAATTTACAACTGGCAAGCCTCTGGCCCTTCATTCACCTTCATTCCTGAATCTACTGTTTTACAGAATTCCACCCCCCCTCCACACACACACACACACACACTCCATTTTCATTGTCAGGGATGGCAGGAATATGGAGTCATCAAATCAGTCATGATCTTATTGAATAGTAAAGCAAGCTTGCCACACATCTCCTAATTTTACTGTCCTAGTCCCCAGTAGGCTACTTCTGTCTCTCACTCTGGCCAGTCATCCTGGTTACTGCCCTCATCTCCACCAACCTAAGCATAAATCCTGTGGAAGTGAAGGGAGATAACGGATCACTAGATAAAGCAATCACCATACAAAACACCATCGAGTCTCGTTCTGCTCTACTAGAACTGCTCTCTATTACAGGATCAAACTGCAATGACGAGTACTTAACTGGTTAGGCTAGCAATTATTGTTCATCCCGATTTGCTGTTGTGGGTCTGGAATTGCATTTAGGTTACAACAGGTAAGGACGACAGATTTACCTTCGCTGAAGGATGTTAGTGAGGAAGATGGGCTTTTACAACAATCAATAATAGTTTCGTGATCACCATTTCTGAGATCAGTTTTCAATTCCGATTTATTTGTAACTAGCAAATGAAGTGATTTCCACCAGCTGATTTAGTGGGATTTGAACTGCTGTTCCGAGAGCATTAGCTTGGACATTACCATGAAGTCACCATCTCCCAGCTATGCCCCCTTTCTTGAGCGCACTAAACTCCATTTTTGTAAACCCCTCTCCCCTGTCCCTCATACACTCAATAAATGTGAGGAGATTACCGATCTCTTTGTTACTAAAATTGAGACAGACTGTGCCAGTTTCCTCCCTTCCATTTGCTCATCGAGCTAGTTTCTTCTAAAGGTCTCCCCTGAATTTACATCTTTCTCTGGTTTCATTCTGGTCTCCCCTCACGAGGCCCAAGTCTTGTTTCCTCTGTTTCATCCCTGTTAGTCTGCGGACCCTCAGCAACCCACGTTAACCAATTCTCTCCTGTCTGGTACACGTACCCTCTCTGAACCCAGGCTGAGAACTTTGCACCATTTAGTGGAATGTTGACTTTGAATACTGCGGAGAATAGCTCTCCTCCTGACTCCCCAAAGCCTGTTTACCGTCGACAAGATGCAAGTCAGGAGTGTGAACGAATACTTCTTAGAAGGATAAGGGCAGCAGTCACATACTACCTCTGAGTTTTCACCTCTGAACCTCATCACATCCTAATTTGGAACTTTATTGCAGTCCCTTCATTGTTTCTGGGTGAAAAACCCTGGAACTCTTCCCCCTAGTAGTTATCGTGTGGATTTTAATGGTTCAAGAAGATACCTCACCCACATTCTCTACGGCAATTATGGATGGGAAATAAATGCTGGCATAGTCAGCATTATCCATACTCCATGTATGAATGAACATTGTGCAATTTACAAAATAGATCTATGTTTGTTTGCATCAGTGGCGAAGTATTAAGTGCTTGCAGTTTCTGTGGTTGGTACTTTAAGAAATCTGGATGATTAACATTCTAAAAAGACTGTAGCAAAAGGAATTGAGTGGAAGGCAGTGTTGAATGAGGGAGTCTGGACCTGAGTTTGAAGAGAGAGAGAGGAGCTGCAGGATGTCTTGGGCGGAGAGTGGGGCCCAGCAAGTCTTCCAATCCTACTCAAACTGGCTAGCAGATGGAGGAGAAAATGTGCGTTTCTTTGAGACTTGCTGCAAATGTCAGATTACCATTTCTTCTTGTGAAGAATCTGATACTGCGATGCTCAAGTCTGGATCTTCTATTATGCTGGATCACTGTTCACTGTTTTGTTCTGCCTAATGCCGTTATCATTCTGTGCCAGTAACAGTGCCCGTGTTAAACCTGTCAGCTGTATCTAGATGATGATGTGCTGTGACTGAGTGAGGGTATGACTAAGTGAGGGAGAGAGGAATGGCTGAAGTGTCATAACGGTCAAGGCTGTGGGCCTGGGGTGGAAAAGTGGGACTATGTCGATAGAATTGTGGTTTTGGCAGTACAGACTGGATGGGCTGAAGGTCCTCCTTTGTATGATTCTTGGCAGGTTCTTGCTCATTGTTAGTCATGCCTGTAGAAAATAGTTGTTCTGCTTTTTACCCCGAAAGAGACACCGAAGGTTGTACCATGTTTCACTGAAGGAAGGAGTGAGGCCAAGGTCTGAGATTTTAGCTGAGCACTTGGGCTGGGATTGTCACTTTTCTCTCACCCTGAGCAATAAATGTGAAGATTTGAGTCTAATTTCTAAATGGCTTTCATCTATGGTCACTGATGAACTTGTTGAACTTTTTGAAGATGTTACTAATAAAGGAGAGCCATTGGACATGGTTTATTAGATCTTCAGAAGTTTTTGGTAAATTCCCCCACAGGAGCTTAATAAGAAAAATTAAATCATTTGGGATAAGAGGTAATGTACTGGCTTGGATTAATGATTGGGTAAAAGATACAGCAGAGAGTAGGATTAAATGAGTCTATCTTACATTGGCAGGTTGTAACTAGTGAGATATTGCAAAGATCAGTACTTGAGGCTCCAGGTGCTCACAATGTATATCAATGATTTGGGGGTGAGGACCCAGATTTGAAGATGATACCAAGCTAAGTGAGAATATATGTTGGAGGAGAATATAAAGCTGCTTCAGGAGGATTTGGACAAGCTCAGTGAACGAGCAAGGCCATGGCAGATGGAATATAATATGGAAAAATGTGAGGTAGGAAATACAGATGTGCAAAGTATTGCTTAAATGGTAAGAGGTTGTGCAAATGGATCCTCATGTCCTTATTGATAAGTCACTGAAAGGTAATATGCAGGTGCCCCAAGTGATTAGGAAGGCTAATGGAATGTTAGTCTTTCTCACAATCGAACTAGAGCGTAGGATTCATGAAGTCTTGCTTTTTAATTGTATAAGACTTTGTTTAGGACGCACCTAATGTATGCAGGTTTGGTCTTCTTATCCCAGGACACGTTCCATGACCATAGAAGGGAGTGAATTACCGAGAATCACCCAATTGTAACAGGAGGAGGCTATTTAAACCATCCTGTCTGACCAACTTTATTACCTCGTGCCAATTTCCTGCCTTTTCCCCATACCCCTGATAAGTACTTTTATCCCAATAATCATCCAATGCCCCTCTTGAACATCTCAACTGATCATGCCTCGATCATGCCCTCACTACTTCCTGTGTGAAATTATTTCCCTCACTTCAATCTTGCTTTTGTTCTCACATCACTTTAAACATATGACCTCTTTTTTTTTTTTCGGAACAGATTGTCCCTAGCTTCTACATCTCACCTGAGTTTGAAAGTCTTTATCAAATGTCCTCTCAGTCATCTTCTCTCAGTCCCAACTTCTTCAGTCTGTCATCATCCTGACGTTTCTCATTCCTGGGACCATTGTGTGCAATAAAGGTTCGCCAGACATGTTCCTGGGATGACAGAATTTCCTATGACGAGAGATTGAGCAAACTGGGCCAGTATCACTAGAGATTCAAAGAATGAGAGGTAGTTTCACTGTAAACTACAAAACACAAATAGGGTAGATGCCGGCAAGACATTTCCCCTGTTTTGGGAGATTAGAACCAGAGAACATAAGTTAAAAGTAGGGAGAGTGTCTCTTAGTTCCAAGAAGTGAAAATATGTTTTTACTCACCATGGTTTCTCATGGTGAACCATGAGAATTCTTTATCAAATGTTTGTAGAAAGCTCAGTCTTTGTGTATGTTTAAGGTAGAGATTTATGGATTTCTGATTACCATGGTGTATAGGCTTTGAAGTGTTTGATTAGCCACAGTCATTTTGAATGGTGATGCAAGCTTGAGGGGTTGAGTGGCCTACTCCTGAGTATGCTACTCTTATCAATGTCTCTGTGATATGGACAGCTCCAGGTAGAGAGGAGAGTGGAGAATCAGGAGGAGGGGATAAGTGAGTGTGTGAGGGGATGCGGGGCTAGAGATCATAAGTGAGGAGGCGAGTGAAGGTGTGTGTGTGTGTGTCTGGTGGGTGTTTCTTTGGGATGTGTACGCATAAGGGTGGTTTGTATCTGTTAGGGGGTATGTGCCTGTGAGGGGTGTATGAGGAGTGTGAGTATGAGTGGCTGGATGTGAGGGGGGAAGTGTGTGTGTGAGAGACTGTAAGGAGGGGTGCGGTGGATGGGTGGATGGTTTCCTGATGAAGGGCTCTGGCTCGAAACGTCGACTTTCCTGCTCCTCGGATGCTGCCTGACCTGCTGTGCTTTTCCAGCAACACACTCTCAACTCTGATCTCCAGCATCTGCAGACCTCACTGTCTCCTGGGTGTGTGTGTCGATGAGTGGGAGAGAGAGGGGTGTTTGAGTGAGGGGAATGTGTGTGTGTGTGTGTGTGGTGTTTATAAGGTGGGTTGAGTCTGTGAAGGTGGGGTGGATGTATGATTTTGTGTGTATGGTGTGAAGGGATGTGTGTGTATGTCTGTGTAATGGGTTCTGGGTGGTGTATGTGTGTAAGAGAAGTGGGTGTGGGGGTGTATATGCATCTTAGATTCTGTGTATGAAGGGTTTGTGTGTGTAAGGTGAGCTGTATCTGTGGCAGGGGTGGATGTGTGATTGTGTGTGTAGGGTATGAAGTGGGAGGTGTATGAGTTTGAGGGTGCTGTGGGTGTGTATGTGTGTGAGAGGGTGTCTGTAAACAGGAAAGTGGCTTGAAGTGTGTATACTTCAATGCAAGAAGTATACGAAATAAGGTAGGTGAACTTGCAGCGTGGGGTGGTACCTGGGACTTCGATGTTGTGGCTATTACGGAGACATGGCTAGAACAGGGACAGGATTGGCTGTTGCAGGTCCCAGGATTTAAATGTTTTAGTAGGGACAGAGGTGGGGGTAAAAGAGGGGGAGGTGTGGCATTGCTTGTCAAAGATAGTATTACAGCGGTGGAAAGGACGATGGATGAGGACTTGCCATCCGAGGTAGTTTGGGCTGAGGTTAGGAATAGGAAAGGAGAAGTCACCGTGCTGGGAATTTTCTATTGGTCTCCGAATAATCCCAGAGGAAAGGATAGCAAACATGGCTCTCGATAGGAGTGAGACAGGCTGGGTAGTTGTCATGGGGGACCTCACCTATCCAAATATTGACTTGGATCATTACAGTACGAGTAATATAGATGGGTCAGTTTTTGTCCAGTGCGTGCAGGAGGGATTCCTGACACAGTATGTAGACAGGCCTACAA
>NC_057727.1:59350359-59372385 GCF_004010195.1 Chiloscyllium plagiosum | reverse complement strand
TAGAGCAAGGGAGTGAATGATGGTGAGTGAGAGGATGGGTAAGCAAGGGAGAGAGTGATGGGTGAATGTGAGAGAATAAATGGTGAGTGATTGAGGTGGGGTGTGTGTGCAAGGGAGTATGAGAGTAAGGAGTGAGTGAATGATTGAAGGTGTGACTGTGGACTGAGTGAGAGGCTTGACTGAGGGAGGTGAGTAGTTGAGAGTGTGGTCTTGTAAAAGCACAGCTGGTCATGCAGCATCCAAGGAGCAGGAGAATCAACATTTCGGGCATAAGCCCTTCCTGATGAAGGACTTATGCCTGAAACATTGATTCTCCTAATCCTTGGATGCTGCCTGACCTGCTAGGCTTTTCCAGCACCATACTTTCGACTCTGATCTCTAGCATCTGCAGTCCTCACTTTCTCCTCAGGGAGGTGAGTAGTCAGGTGAGTGTGTGAGTGCATGAAGATGAAAGGGAACTGTGAAAGACTGAGTGAGTAAGCGAAAGTGTGAATGGGA
Source organism: Chiloscyllium plagiosum (assembly GCF_004010195.1). Taxonomy (NCBI): domain Eukaryota; kingdom Metazoa; phylum Chordata; class Chondrichthyes; order Orectolobiformes; family Hemiscylliidae; genus Chiloscyllium; species Chiloscyllium plagiosum. The sequence continues at coordinate 59,371,887 of NC_057727.1, read as the reverse complement.
GTGACTGAGGTGAGTGGGTGAAGGATTGAGTGAGGGGGGTAAGTCAGTAAGTGGTAAATGAGTGAGGGAGTGAGTGAGTGAGGGATAAGTGAGTGAATGATTGGGGTGGCAAGTGAGTAAGGGATTGTGAGCGTCATTGGAGCTAGGGTCAAAGGAAGGGTCACTCAACCCAAGATGTTAACTCTGATTTCTCTCCACAGACCTGCTGAGCATTTCCAGTAAATTCTATTTTTGAGTGAATGTTAGAACGTGTGAGGAATTATTCACAATAAATAGGAATGACTCAGATGAGGGAACTAATTTGCAGATACCATAAACCCAGGGTGAACTGTGAGGAAGATGCAGTGTGATTTGGACAAGTTGAGTAAGTGGGCAAATGCATGGCAGATGAACTATAATGTGAATAATGAATGTGAGGCTAGCTCAGTTGGCTGGATGGCTGGTTTTCAATGCAGAGTGACAGCAGCAGTGTAAAGTCATCTTGTACACCAGCTGAGGTTACGATGTAAGATCTTCGTTCTCAACCTCTCCTTCACCTGAGGTGTGGTGACCCTCAGGCTTAACCACCACCATTTGCGTCTCTGTCTCTCAGACAACAATCCTATGGTCCATTAGGACTTTATCTTATCTATCTACTTTGGTAGCAAAACAGGTAGGCAGATTATTGGGGGGGGGGGGGGTGAAATAAGATGTGGGTGTCCTTGTCCACCAGTCACTGGAAGTAAGCACGCTTATGCAGCAGGTGGTGAAGAAGAAAAATGGCATGCCAGCCTTCATAATGAGAGGATTCGAGTATCTGAGCAAGGCATGTCTTGCTGACATTACACAGGGCTTTGGTGAGATCATACCCGGAGTATTATTTGCCATTTTGAGGAAGGAGTTCTGGCTATGGAGGGAATGCATGCAATTTAGCAAACTGACTCCTGGGATGACAGGACTGACCGATGAAGAGAGACTGGATCAGTTAGGACTTTGTTGATTTGGATGTGAACATAGGAGATATAATTAGTAATTTTGCTGATGACACCTAAATTGTGGTGTAGTGGACAGCGAAGAAGGTTACCTCAGAGTGCAATGGGATCTTTGATCAGATGGGCCAATGTGCTTAGGAGTGGCAGATGGAGTTTAATTTAGATAAATTTGAGGCGCTGCATTTTGGAAAGGAAAATCAGAACAGGACTTATACACTTAATGGTAAGGTCCTGAAGAGTGTTGCTGAACAAAGAGACCTTGGAGTGCAGGTTCATAGCTCCTTGAAAGTGGAGTCACCGGTTGATAGGATAGTGAAGAAGGCGTTTGGTATACTTTCCTTTACCGGTCAGAGTATTGAGTACAGGAGTTGAGAGGACATGTTGTGGCTGTATGGGATATTGGTTAGGCCACTTTTGGAATATTGCGTGCAATTCTGGTATCCTCCCTATCGGAAGGATGTTGTGAAACTTGAAAGGGTTCAGAAAAGATTTACAAGGATGTTGCCAGGGTTGGAGGATTTGAGCTATAGGGAGAGGCTTAATAGGCTGGGGCTGTTTTCCCTGGAGCATCGGAAGCTGAGGGGCGACCTTGTAGAGGTTTATAAAATCATGAGGGGTAAATCGCATGCACTCCCCCCATAGCCAGAACTCCTTCCTCAAAATGGCACATAATACTCCGGGTATGATCTCACCAAAGCCCTGTGTAATGACAGCAAGACATCCCTTGCTCGGATACTCGAATCCTCTCGTTATGAAGGATAGGATAAATAGACAAGGTCATAATTTATTAGACTCCCCTGGGTTGGGGGAATCGAGAACTAGAGGGCATCGGTTTAGGGTGAGGGTGGAAAAATTTAAAAGGGACCTAAGGGGCAACTTTTTACACAGAGGGTGGTGCGAGAATGGAAAGAGCTGCCAGAGGAACTGGTGGAGGCTAGTATAACTACAACATTTAAAAGACATCTGGATGGGTATATAAGTAGGAAGGGTTTAGAAGGATAGGGGCCAAGTGCTGGCAAATGGGACCAGATTAGGTTAGGATCTTTGGTTGGAATGGACAAATTGGACCAAAGGATCTGTTTTCGTGCTGTACCTCTCTTTGACTCTATGACTCTATGTTCACTGGAATTTAGGAGAACGAGGAGAGTTATCATAGAAACCTATAAAATTCTAACAGGACTCGACCGAATAAACACAGGAAGGATGCTCCCCGTGATCTGAGAGTCACAGTTTAAGGAGATGGGGTAAACTATTTCTGACTGAGATGTTCCACAGGGATCGGTACTGGATCCACTTCTGTTTGTCATTCATATAAATCATTTAGATGAGAATACAGGAGGCATGGGTTCATAAGTTTTGTTTTGATTTATTGTCACATGTACCTAATTATTGTGAAAAGCTTTGTTTTGCATGCAGTACAGGTGGATCAGACCATACAAAGTGCACAAGGGTAATAGATCTGAGTGAAGGATACAGTGTTACAGCTGCAGAGAAGGTGCACAAAGAGCGAGATCACCAGTACATTTAAAATTTGAGAGATCCATTCAGAAGTCTAATAACAGCAGGGAAGAAGCATTTCTTGAATCTGTTGTGTGTTTAAGCTTTGGTAAGTTCTCCCTGACGGAAGATGTTGGAAGGGATAATAACATGTGTTGGGTTGGCCGCCTTCCTGAGGCAGTGAGAAGTATTGATAGAGTCAAAGGATGGTGTGAATAATGGACTGGCCTTTGTTCAGAACTCTCTGTGGTTTCTTACTGTCCTGAGCAGAGTAGTTGCCATACCAAGCCGTGATGTATCTGGATAGAATTCCTTCAGTGGTGCATCCGTAAACATTGCTAGCAACTTTACAGGGCATGCTGAATTTCTTTAGCCTTCCGAGGAAATAGAGGCATTGTTGTGCTTTCCTGACCATTGTATCAACATGGATAGACCCGGACAGATTGTTGGTGATCATCACTCTGAGAAACTTGACGTTCTCCCCCTCAGCACCATTGATGTAGAGAGGGATGTGCCCTCCACTTGTTTCCTGAAGGCAATGACCAGCTCTGTTGTCTTGCTGATGTTGAGGGCGAGATTGTTATCTTAACACTATGCCACCAAGCACTCTATCCCTTTCCTGTATTCCATCTATTCATTGTTTGAGATCCAGCCTACAACAATGGTGTCATCAGCAAAACTATGGATGGAGCTAGGATCAAATTTGGCCACACTCACATGAGTGTATAGGGAGTATATTAAGGGGCTGAGTGCTCAGCCTTGCAGACCACCGATGTTGAGGATTACGGTGGAGGAAGTGTTGCTGCCTATTCTCACTGGTTGTAATCTGTGGGTTGGGAAGTTGAGGGTCTGGTTGCAGAGGGAGCGGCGACCTCGGTCTTGGAGTTTGGAAATTAGTTTGATTGGAATTATAGTGTTGAAGGTGGTGTTGTAGTCAGCAAGTAGGAGCCTGACATACGTGACCTTGTTATCCAATGTTCCAGGGATGAGTGTCGGTCCAGGGTTTGTGGATGACACCAAAATTGTTAGTGTAGTGGACAGCGAAGGAGGTTATGGAAGATTACAAAGGGATCTTGGTCAATAGGGTCAATGGCTGAGGAGTAGTAGGTGGAGTTTAAATGTGAAATATTGTATTTTTGTAAAACAAACAAGGACAGTACTTATTCAATTCGTGGTATGGTCCTGGGTAATATTGTAGAACAGAGAGACCTAGGGGTTCAGGTATATATTTCTTTGAAATTTACATCACAGGTAGACAGGGTGGTTAACATAGAACATAGAACATAGAAGAATACAGCGCAGTACAGGCCCTTCGGCCCTCGATGTTGCGCCGATCCAAGCCCACCTAACCTACACTAGCCCACTGTCCTCCATTTAAGAAAGCATTTAGCACGCTTGTCTTCATTGCCCAGACCTTTGAGTCTCGGAGTTGGAAGGTTGTGTTGAGATTATACTCTCTTTCTGGAGTCTGTGTGCGGTTCTGGTCACCTTGTTATGGGAATGATATTATTAAACTGGAGAGGGTTCAGAAAAGATTTACCAGGATATTACTGGGAAAGGAGTGTTTGAGATAGCAAAAAAGATCGGAAACCCCCCTGAAAGGGTTGGAACTTTTTCACTGGAACATAGGAGCACTGGAGCACCAAGGTGTGACAGTATTGTGGTTTCTAAAGTCATGAGGGGCATAGATAAGGTGAATGACGAGCTTCTTTTCCCTAGGCTGGGGGGAGTTTGAAAAACTAAGGGACATATTTTTAAGCTGAGAGGAGAAAGATTTAAGAAGGAAATGAGGGGCACTGTTTTTACACAGACAGTGGTTCGTGTGTGGAATGAACTGCCTGAGGAAATGGTGGATACAGATACTGTTGCAATGTTTAAAAGACATTTTGGACCAGTTAATGAATAGGATTTGGGCCAAATGCAGGCAGTTAGAATGGGTTTAGTTTGAGTCAGTGTGGTCTAGTTGGATTGAAGGGTCTTTTTCCATGCTGTTTAACTCTATGAGAAGAGATTTCTTCACCCAGAGTGAGATCTGTGGAATCTCTGCTATCACAGAAGGTGATTGATGCCAAAATATTTTCCAGGAGTTAGATTTAATTCTTAGGGCGAAAGGGGTCAAAGGGCATGGACAAAAGCAGGAACAGGGGACTGAGTTGAATGAACAGCCATGGTCCCATTGAATGGCAGAGGAGATTCCAGCTCTTATTTTCTCTTCCTGTGCTTTTCTACAAAGTAAATGAGGGAGGGGTTGACTGGGTGATTGAATGAGCGAGTCAGGGATTGAATGGGGTATCTGAGTGAGTGGTGACTGAATGAGTGAAGGGATGGATGAGTGGGTGAGTGAATGGTGAATGAATGATGAGAGGGTGAGTAAGTAGATGAGTGCGTCAGAGGGTAAGTGGATGAATGAGTGAGTGAGGGGGCTGAGAGTTTGGTAAGGGGTTTCATTGAGTCTTCTTTCACCAGAGAATGTGCCAGAAATTCTTTTTGCATTAAGGTACAGATGTTCCTATTTAAATAGTATTTGCTGATACATGAAACATGATGTTTAATGTTAACAGACTGAATGTTTGCTGATTTATTATTTTTTGGGGGTGTCTAGGATCATCTTAATTTTCAAGGGTTTTTGTTTATATTGTGGCAATTAACATTTAACTTGCCTGGTACATTTTCTATGGCAACACCTCTGTCAATCAGAGTTCACTTACCGGCCAATCAGCACCCTCTTTCCATGCTGCATAAATTATTGATCCCTTTGGGATTTGGCATTCTTGTGACTGTCCTGATAGCTTGTAGGTTTTGCTGACCACCCCTACTTGCTGTTAAGAAGGTGGTGGAGAGTTAAAATTGAGTCATATTGGAAAATAGCATGAATTTAGTCACTTATTGACTTCACTTTGCATGTTCATAATCCAGCAAGGACTCTGTGTTCTGTTGTTAGCTTCGACCTCATCCTGTATTCGATGTAGCTGTGATTACTTGGGGTGATTTGATGCAGGGGCATTGGTCCCCAGTCTTGAGATAAATTGAATGCAAGATAAAAGGAGAATACTAAACTTGTCTTCAGCTGCTCTCAGTGCTGTTTAAATCCATGAAATCCAACATTATGACACCCTCACTTGACCTCAATGCCCTTACAAATGCCACCTCCATCAGCAACCTCCTTTAGTGGCTGTTACTACAATGGGAGTGGAGCATAAAAATAGGGCAGTCTTTCTACATCTGAACAAGGCATTGGTGAGTGTGCCCCTGGAGAATTGTACACAGTTTTGGTCTTTAAGGGCAGATAGTTTTAGGCAGGATAAATTCACTAGGATTCCAAGGATAAAAGGATTTGACTCTAATGAGCAAATGTTGAGCCGTTACTCTGGCACGGTGGCCCAGCGGTTAGCACTGCTGCCTCACAGCACCAGGGATGGGGTTCAATTCCTGCCTCGGGCGACTCTCTGTGTGGAGTTTGCACATTTTCCCCGTGTCTGCATGGGTTTCCTCCAGGTGCTCTGGTTTCCTCCCAAAGATGTGCAGGTTTAGGTGAATTGGCCGTGCTGAATTGCCTGTAGTGTTAGGTGCATTAGTCAGAGGGAAATGGGTCTGGGTGGGTTACTGTTTGCAGGGTCGGTGTGGATTTGTTGAGCCAAAGGGCCTGTTTTCACCCTGTAGGGAATCTAATCTAATCTAATCAGTGAAGAGAGGGAGGTGGAGACACATGTTGTTGCAGTTCTGGTTAGGTCAGACCGTAATGTTGTTGCGTTGCTTCCTTCACTGTCAACCTATCCTTTCTCTTTCCCCCCCATTAATCCTTCCAGTGGATGAGCAAGGTTATATTGCCCAAAGAACTCCATTTGTTGCCTTTTGACATGGTTTAACAGTTACCTTCTTCCAGCCATATCCTGTCCTGCCTCATTAGCTCTTTCCTCCATTCATATCTTCTTAAACACCACTTGCCAAAGTTATTGATGTGCTTTCCTCCCTCTTTCCCAGTGTTCAAAGCATTATTCATCACTGATTAGAAATATCATTTTAATACAAAGAGGTAGCTAAGGGGATTGTGGAGGCACTGTTGCTGATGTTTCAGGAATCACTGAAGTCACGGAGATTTCCAGAGGACTGAAAAGGGCTAATGTAACAGCCCTGTTTAACAAGGGAGGGAGGCAGAAGACAGGAAACTATAGGCTGGTCAGCCTGACCTCTGTTATTGGGAGGATTTTGGAGTCCATTTTTAAGGATGAGATTGCAGAGTCCTTAGAGGTACCTCATCAAAAGGAGGGAACACCTTACAAATCTGTTTGAATTCTTTGAGGAGGTATTGAGAAAATTAGACAAAGGAGAGCCTTTGGCAAGGTGCTGTATGGGAGGCTGCTAAATAAGAGCCCATGGTGTTAGGAGCAAAGTACAGGCACGGATATAGAATTAGCTGACCAGTAGGAGGCAGAGTGTGTTGATAAAGGGGTCTTTTTCAAAATGGCAGCCAGTGACTAGTAGAGTTCCAGAAGGTTCCACAATTATTCAAGTCCTCCAGTAATGATCTTGTAAAAATGATCAGTAATGATCCAGACAAAGGAGCTGAAAGCATTGCTGCTACGTTTGCAGATGACACAAAGTTAGGTGGAGAGATAAGTAGTGTGAGGAAGTGAAGAGGCTGCAGAAGGACTGGGTCAGGCTAAGAGAGTGAGCAAAGAGGTGGCAGATGGAATACAATGTGGGAAAGTGTGAGGTTATGCATTTTGGTAGAAAGTTTGGAGGAATAGACTATTTTTTAAATGGGAGGAGAAAGTGAGGACTGCAGAAGGGCTTATGCCCGAAACGTGGATTCTCCTGTTCCTTGGATGCTGCCTGACCTGCTGCGTTTTTCCAGCAACACATTTTCAGCTATTTTTTAAATGGGGAAAGGCTTTGGAAATCTGAAGCACAAAAGAACTTTGGAGGCCGAGTTCAAGATTCTTTTAAGGTTAACATGCAGATTCACTTGGCAGTCAGGAAAGCAAATGTTAGCATTCATTTCGAGAGGGCTAGAATACATGAGCAGAGATGTACTGCTGAGGCTTTATAAGGCTCTGGAGAGACCACGTTTGGAATATTGTGAACAGTTTTGGGACTCGTATCTAAGAAAGGATGCATTGGCCTTGGAGGGGGTCCAGAGGAGGTTTACAAGAACGATCCCAGGGTTGAAGAGCTTGTCATATGAGGAGCGATTGTGGACTCTGCAGCTGTACTCAATAGAGTTTAGAAGGAAAAGGGCAGTTTCTGATTGAAACTTAGAGAATTCTGAGAGGCCTGGGTAGAGTGAACATGGAAGCGATGTTTCCACTAGTAGGAGAGACTAGGATCTGAGGGCACTCCTCAGAGTGAAAGAACTGAGATGAGAAGGAATTTCTTCAGCCAGAGGTTGGTGAATCTGTGGAACTCATTGCCGTAGAAGCCTGTGGAAGCCAAGTCATTGAGTGTATTTAAGCCAGAGACACATATGTTCTTGATTAGTGAAGGGATCAAGGGTTTTGGGGAGAGGTAGGAGAATGGGGTTGTGAAACAGATCAGCCATGATTGAATGAGCAGAGTCAATGGGCTGATTGGTATAAATCTGCTTCTATACCTTTTGGTCTTATGGTGAGGTATTTTTTTGAACCCCTTCTGGAATTCCAACTACAACATCTACTGGCTCCCTCTATCCACTCTGGTTGAGATTTCCTTGAAAAGCTTTTATAAACTAGTCTGATATGATTTCTCTTTCATGAAGCAATGCTGACTCTGCTTGATTAGATTACAATTTTCCAAAACTTTCTGCATAATTGAATCTTGAGACTAGGGACGTCACTTCTAATCCAAAGATCAAAAAACATTACAGCATAGGAACAGACCCTTTGGCCCTCCACACCCATGCCGATTCTGATCCTCTATCTAAACCTGTTGCCTATTTTCTAAGGATCTGCACGGTGGCTCAGTGGTTAGCACTGCTGCCTCACAGCACCAGGGACCCTGGTTCGATTCCAGCCTCGGGCGACTATCTGTGTGGAGTTTGCACATTCTCCCCGTGTCTGCGTGGGTTTCCTCCGGGTGCTCCGCTTTCCTCCCACAGTCACAAAGATGAGGTGAATTGGCCATGCTAAACTGCCCAGAGGGTTAGGGGTAAAACTGTGGGATAGGGCAATGGATCTGGGTGGGTTGCTGTTCGGAGGGTCGGTGTGGACTTGTTCAGCCAAAGGGCCTGTAGCCATATTGTAGGGAATCTAATCCAATTTCTGTTTCCTGCCCATTAAGTGTCTTCTAGATACATCTTAAATGACGCTATCATTTCCCCCCCCCCCCCAACACCTCTCCTGGCAACAAGTTCCATCACCCTCTGTGTAAACAACTTTGCCTGTGTAGCTTCCTTAAACTTGTCCCCTCTCACCTTGAATTCGTGGCCCTTAGTAATTGAGTCCCCCGGTCTGGGAAAAAGCTTCTTGCTATCCACCCTGTCTATATTTGTCATGATTTTGTCGACCTCAATCAGGTCACCCTCAACCTCTGCCTTTCTAATGAACATAATCCTAATCCAGTCAAACTCTCTTCGTAGCTAGTGCCCTCCATACTAGGCAACATCCTAGTGAACCACCTCTGCACCCTCTCTAAAGCATCCACACTCTTTTGGTAATGCGGCGACCAGAACTGTACGCAGTATTCCAAATGTGGCCGAACCAAAGTCCTATACAACTGTAACATGACCTGCCAACCTTTGTACTCAATACCCTGTATGCCGCCTTTACCACTCTATCGACTTGCATTGTCACCTTCAGGGTACAATGGACTTGAAGACCCAGATCTCTCTGTACATCAATTTTCCCCAGGACTTGTCCATTTACCATATATTTCGCTCTTGAATTGCATTTTCCAAAGTGCATCACTTCGCATTTGTCCGGATTGAACTTCATCTGCCATTTCTCCACCCAACTCTCCAATCTATCTATATTTGCTGCATTCTCTAACAGTCCCCTTTACTATGGGCTACTCCACCAATCCGAGTGTCATCTGCAAACTTGCTAATCAGACCACCTATACCTTCCTCCAGTATCGTCTGGTACTTCTCCAATGATATTTGGAAAATTACGACCAATGCATCCACTATCTCTGTAGCTACCTCTTTTAGGTATACAGGCCATCAGGGCAGGATCAGGGCAGACAAGCCTTTAGCCCCGTTAGTTTGTCTAATACTGCTTCTCCAGGGATGGTGATAGTGATTAATTCCTCTCAGTTTTCATTAGTATTAATGGGATGTTCGAAGTATCTTCCACCGGAAAGCCTGACACAAAATATGTTTAATTCATTTGCCATTTCTTTTTTCCCCCAAATAGTCTTCCCAGATACATTTTCTAAGGGGGACTGTATTCACTTTGATCTCTCTTTCTTTTTACATACTTAAAGAAGTTCTTGTCAATTTGTATATTCCTCGCAAATTTGCCCTCATAGTTTATTTTCTCAATCTTTAACTATTGTTTAAGTCTTCCTTTGCTGGATTCTGAATTTATCTGAGTATTTGGGGCTATTGCTGACTTTGTCTCCTTATTTGCTTTTCTTTCAACTTAATTCTCTCCATAACTTCCTTGATTAGCCATAGATGGTTCATCCCTCTCTGAGAGTTTCTCCTTTCTGGGATGTATTTTTTCTGAGAGTCATGAATTATGGCCTTAAATGTCTATCACTGCTTGCTTACTGCCATTCCTGTTAATCTGTCAGCCCAGTTCGCTTTAGCTAACTGTATTCACATTTCATTGCAATTACTTTTATTTAAGTTATCTCTGACCCAAATTTCTCCTTCTCAAACTGAATATTAAAGTCTATCATGTTATAATCACTACCACTGCAAGTTGCAGTCTGAGGTCATTTATTAAATCTGCCTTGTTACATATTACCAGATCCAAGATAGCCTGCTCCTTGATTAGCTCTATGGTACATTGCCCTAGGAATACATTCTGAGTTCATTATCATAGCTCCCTTTCCAATTTGATACACCCAATCAACATGAAGATTAATATCACCCATAGTTATCATTCTATTCTTTTTTTACATGCTCCCGTTGTTTGTTGATCTATCGCCTTTCCTACAGACTGTCTACTGTTTGAAGGTCTATATACTGCTAATACCAATGTTTTCTTCCCTTTGCTGTTTATAGCTCCACACAAATGATTCTACAACATCTGGGCCTAGATCATCTCACAACTGTCTTTATTTCATCTCTTATTAACAATGCTACCCCACAACCTTTTCCATCCCTCCTCCTTTTCTGAACATCAAATATTCTTGCATATTAAGTTGCCTGTGTAGTCTCCCTGGCACCAGAGATCCTTAATGTGATCTCATTTCATTGTGCTTGGTTCTGATCCTGGGCTTCAATTTATCCTGTTCAATAAATCCTTACAAACAATGAGCCAAATAAAGCAATGAAAAAAGCACCTCTTTCCCTCTGCACCAAATTCCATTGCTGCTTCTGAATTTCCTGAACTATACATTCACTTGGGCTGCCCGTGATTTGTCCTTCCTGACTGTGTGCAGTTTTCTGATCTTACACTTTCAACAGACTCTCAATTGAGCTGAGGTGAGCTGAGAGGACTCTCGCAACATCTATTGAGGCCTTATTCGGGCTTCAGGGTGATTGAGTGATAACTCCCTCAGTTAACTGAGTCAGCTAACTTATTAACCTCTTCACTACATGCCTAAATTTTAAGCTTTTAAAATGTAGAAAGAAATGAAAGATTTACAAGTTCTGTTCCCAAACCGCCTTCAAATTTCTCGAATTAAATACTCGCTCAGGCTGTGTCTCCTTGCAAATGGGATCTCTCTTTCCTGACCATGCAAAACCTACTGAAATTGTTTAATTTTGTATGAACACTTCGCACTTGGCCTGATCCCTTTTTGGAGTGTTTTTTTTCGGAATTCAGTATCATTTCATGTTGCTGAGCATCATGAGTTTGGAATCATTTTTTAATTCTGTTCTGTACTCCATATTATTTAGCTATAGTGAAAGAAACAGTGTCCCTGGGCGACATCACTGTCTATCATCCTTCCATCTAAAAGCCAACCATTTACCTAGGTTTAGTGTTCAAGCTTACCTTTTTATCTAATTGGACGCTGACTGTCCTATCCCCATGAGGCTCAAAGTTGGCAAACTGCCTTTGATGTGATATGTTGAAACATGGTTCCTTAAAAACCATTTGGGGGGGGGGGGAATCCAACATCTACCATGTTTGCATCATCAACCTTCTGTGTTTTTCATCAAAATATTCAATTATATTTGTCAAACACAATCTGTGCTGGTTCTACTTAATTCCACCAAACCTCTCAAAGTGCCTGTTAAGATCGTCCTGATGAATATTTCTAAAGCCTTGCTCGCCATTGGTGGGAAACCAACTCACTTGGAGTCGCTGCTTGCACCTTCTTTTCAATGAGCTGGCATGCCTGCCATCCTTCAATACTCTGACGTTCCCTGGAAATCTAGATAAGATCGAAAGATGAACCTATTCACTCTCTCTGTTCTCATTTCTGTGAGGAGCCTCCAATGTAGGCCATCCAGACCGGGTGGCGTAACCATGCTAAATACAGCCGATCTTTTCAGTGCACCCTCTCTTTCAATTTTCACACTGTCCATTACCTTCACTATTTCTGCTTCAACTTATATTTTGTCAGATTTCTCTTTCGAGAACGACATGCTCGTCAAACATTCTGGGTATTTTCTCGTCAACCTGTTCAGAGGTGTTATGCACAGCTTATGACCACCTTATCCACTTACGTTGCCATTTTCAGGGAACTGTGGACCTGTACGCCTAGGTCCCTCTCTACATTAATATTTGTAAGGGTTCTGTCATTTACTGTAAGTTTCTCTCGAGCATGAGATCTTCCAAGATGCATCACCTCACATTTGTCTGGATGAAACTCTATCTGCCATTTCTCCATCCAAGTGTCTAGCCTATCTTTATCTTGCTGTATCCTTTGGCAATCTTGCTGACTATCTGCAGCTTCTCCAATCTTTGTGTCATCCACAACTTAATAATCAGACCACCTACATTCGCCTCCATATCATTTTATATATTAATGTAAGGAAACAATGCTGCACTTCTACAAATTGTTGATCAGGCCACATTTAGAGAGTTGTGTTCAGTTCCGGGGCACTTATTAAAGGAAGGATGTTAAAGCTCTGGATAGAGTTCAAAGGTCACCACCACCTGATGAAGGAGCAGTGCTCAGAAAGCGAGTGCTTCCAATTAAACCTGTTGGACTATAACCTGGTGTTGTGCGATTTCTAACTTTGTACACCCCAGTCCAACACCGGCATCTCCAAATAATTTCTCACCAATGAGGGACTTTAGATACAAGGGTTTATTCTCTTGGAGTAGAGAACATTAAGACATGACCTTACTGAGGTGTTCAAAATTCTGAACAGTTTTGACAGAGTAAAGAAGGATATTCTGTTTCTACTAGTTAGTACGTCAGTAACTAGGGGTCACAAGATTGTCAGTGATAGAGCTAGGAGCAAGATGAAGGAAAACAGAACATTGTTACGATTTGGAATGCACTGCTCACAAGAATGGTGGATGTGGATTCCATGTGCGGTTTCTAAAGAGAGCTGGATCTACATCTGAGAGTGAATTTTGAGGGCTACAGAGATAGGGCTGGAAAGTGGAAGCTTTCACTGAATGAGGTAGCTCATTCAGGAGTTGGTACAAACATGATGGGTTGAATGGCCTTCCTCTGTACCATAAAATTCTGTGATTGTATGCCATTAAACCTGGAACCATGAGGAGAAAACTGTGACAGGACAGGAAGAGATGTCAAGAGGACAGGACAATCTACAGGGGCTGACACATAGCATAGAATCATAGGAATAGGAGGAGGTCATTCAGCCCATTGAGTCTGTTCCACCATTTAATATGATCCTGGCTGATTCAACACCTTTTACCCATGATCCCCATAGCCCTTTATGCCATTGGTAATAAAATAAATGATCAACATTTACTTTAAATATATTGAAAAGACTGAGCTCCCACAGCCTGTTGCATAGAAAATATCAAATATTCACCGCTCTCTGACTAAAAACCAAAGTCCTCATTATGGACTTAAATGACAAATCCCTGACTTTAAAATTATGCCCCCTGATTTTCGATTCCCTGACCAGAGTAAACATCTTGCCTGCATCTACCCTGTCCCTGTTAAGAAGTTTGCAGGTTTTAATTAGACCACCTCTCATTCTTTGAAATTCTACGCTGAGCTTTTCCAGCAGTTACTGTTTTTGTTTCCAATTTGTTTATTCTCTCTTCAAATGACAGTCTTATCATCCTGGGAACAAGTCTAGTGAACCTTCAGTCACTCCCTCTATAGTAGTAATCTTTCCTGAAATAAGGAGACCAAACCTGCACACACTACTTCAGGTATATTCCAACCAAGCTCCCATACAATTGAAGCAGGACTTCACTGCTTCTGTGCTCAAATCCTCTTGCTATAAAGGGTAACATTCCATTAGCCTTCCTAATGGACTTAAATGACAAATCCCTGACTTTAAAATTATGCCCCCTGATTTTCGATTCCCCGACCAGAGTAAACACCTTGCCTGCATCTACTCTGTCCCTGTTAAGAATTTTGCAGGTTTTAATTAGACCGCCCCTCATTCTTTGAAATTCTACTGAATACAGGCCCATGTTAGCCTTCAGCAACTGGCTGACTAGAACACTTAGGCCCCTTTGTAATTCTACACTTTTCAGTCACTTACCATTTAAGAAATAATCTGTATATCTGTTTCTTCTACCAAAGGGGATAAATGCACATTTGTTCCACGTTCTATTCCTTCTGCTTATAAATTATTGGTGAATGATTTTTCTAAACTTGACAGCCAATTAATCATTTTCTTTAGATTAGATTACATTACAGCGTGGAAACAGGCCCTTCGGCCCAACAAGTCCACACCGACCCACCGAAGCGCAACCCACCCATACCCCTACCTTTACCCCTTTAACCTAACACTAAGGGCAATTTAGCATGGCCAATTCACCTGACGAACCCGGGTCTCTGGCGCTGTGAGGCAGTAGTGCTAACCACTGTGCCACCGTGCCGCCCACAAGAAAACACAAGAAAGCTGACAGGGCAGGTAATGTGTGGAGACTGGAGCAAATGGGAGCTGCTGGACAACTGTGCAACTCGTGGCACCCACAGCTGCGATATGTGTAGCTTGAGTAGCTTTGGCTCGGAGTTGAGCTGGGGAACCATCTGAGTGGGGCTGTTACAAAGGATGTGCTTACAACAGGGAATAGCATAGCCAGCGAGAGACATGTTCTCTGCACCTAAGAATGAGAGTCTCAAAGGTTATGTTTCATAAGCGGCACGGTGGCACAGTGGTTAGCACTGCTGCCTCACAGCACCAGAGACCCGAATTCAATTCCAGCCTCAGGCGACTGACTGTGTGGATTTTGCACGTTCTCCCCGTGTCTGCGTGGGTTTCCTCCAGGTGCTCCGGTTTCCTCCCACAGTCCAAAGATGTGCAGGTCAGGTGAATTGGCCATGCTAAATTGCCTGTAGTGTTAGGTGAAGGGGTAAATGTAGGGGTATGGGTCTGGGTGGGTTGCGCTTCGGCGGGTCGGTGTGGACTTGTTGGGCCGAAGGGCCTGTTTCCGCACTGTAAGTAATCTAATCATAATCTTCTCTGCTCCAGGGAGAATAAGCCCAGTCTCTCTAATCTTTCCTTGTATCTAAAATATTTCATTTTCGACATCATTGTAATAAATTTCCTTGACACTGTCTCCAGGTCTTTCACATCTGTCCTGAAATAAGGTGCCCAGAACTGAACACAATAGTCCAAATGTGGTCTGACCATTGATTTGTGGAGGTGTAGCATCACTGAAATAGCAACTGAAGATATTGTCTGTTTGCTGATGTTTTTATTTCTTCCAGTGCACAGAAATGACGTGAGTTGCATTGACATTCACAAAGGAGAGAATCAACTAGGCAAAAGTGAGGAGTGCAGATGCTGGAAACCAGAGTTTAGATCAGAGTGGTGCTGGAAAAGCACAGCAGGTCAGGCAGCATCTAGGAGCGGGAAAATCGACTTTTCAGGCAAAAGTCCTTCTTCATGAATACTCGTTGATTTTCCTGCTCCTCGGATGCTGCCTCACCTGCTGTGCTTCTCCAGCACCACTCTGATCTAAACCCCCGTTCACAAAGGACATATGACTTAAGAATCTCACAGAGGGCATAATCACCTAATTTTATAACTTTACTGTCGATCCAGAACTGTCAAATCCAGCAATAGATCACTGAATTGGGAACTCAACTCCCAATAACCAATCTGAGATATACCTTGTCCATGGGTCTTACTTTGCTTCACCTTCAGTCTTAACACTCTGGCGGTCTGTGTTGGTTTGATACCCCTTCCTTGTTTGATCTGTGCCCAGTCCATATACTAGTCCCTTGCCAAGGAGGTGCGGCCTTCTTAGGAGCAAATTACTGCAGGTGCTAGAATCTGTATTGAAAACAAACAGTGTTGGAGATCATGGCAGGTCAGGCAGAATCCATGGAGGAAAGACAAGAGTCTAGATGTCTCAGAGCTGAAGTGAAGTGTGGAGGGGACAGTACTTATGCAATAGTGAGAGGGCCTTCTTACCTTTTGAGTTATGGAGTCTACTACTCTCGAGATAGTCCCACGTCTATATTTCTTTACCAGAAGCCGAGCAGGGCAACCTGTCATTTGGAGCCAATCTTCACACATGAGTACTTGAAACAGCTCGGCAAAAGTGGGTACTGCAGATGCTGGAGATTAGAGGCAAGATTAGAGTGGTGCTGGAAAAGCACAGCAGGTCAGGTAGCATCCGAGGAACAGGAGAATCGATGTTTCGGGCAAAAGCCCTTCATCAGGAAAGGGCTTTTGCCCGAAATGTTGTTTTGCTTGAAACAGCTTGTTGATTGAAATAAAAATGGAAAGAACTGCGGATGCTGTAAATCAGAAATAAAAACTGAAATTGCTGGAAAAGCTCAGCGAGTCTGGCAGCATCTGTGGAGAGAAATCAGAGTTAATGTTTTGTGTTGAGTGACCTTCCTTCAGAGCTCTGATTTCTCTCCACAGATGCTGCCAGACACGCTGAGCTTTTCCAGCAATTTCTGTTTTTGTTGTTGATTGAAATGTCCAGTCAAACACTGAAAATTACTGATTGAATCCTCAGTTCCCAACCCTCCTTTTTTGTGCTGCAGTTTGATGCATCCAGGACTGATCACACCTTAATCGGGCTTTTTTTTTTAAGAATATTGCCTTGATGCTTCAACCACACTGACTCAGTCCATAATTTCACCCCTTCTTCATTTATCCAGCTTTTAATTTTCAGTTGTTTACTTTATAAACATCTGCAATGACTTCAGCATTTTGATGTCAGAACAACATGCCAAAACACTTGGCAACTTATGAAGGATGATTTATAGAGTCGTAGAGTCATGCAGCATGGAAGTAGGCCCTTCAGCCCAACTTATCCATTCCAACCAAGTTTGACTGGTATTGGCTGAGAACTCTTACTGTCTGCTCTCTCATTCATGGAATCAGAGTTCTGTATTTTGGACTCAAAACATTAACTCTGTTTCTCTCCCTGCTGATGCTGCCAGGCCTGCTGAGTTTCTCCTGCACCTATTTCAGAGGTTAAGTGATGGTCTCTCTGCTACTTATCAGTCCAAGTTCAAAAAGCAGTTTTCCCACTTAATTTCACAGGTCTGTGATGAAAACAGAAATATTTTTGTCTCCTGGTCCACACACTTAACCCATCCCTTTTCATAAATCTGCCACATCGTGCTATTGCCATTAATAACAGCAAACCATCTTGCTTCATATCCAGCCATTCTGCTGCAGACCGAAATCCCATTGCTCTGCTCTGCTCTGGGATCTTGACTTGTACCTCTTGTAGATGTGCAGCATGTTCAGCAAGAGTCTGCTGTCTCACATCTTTTTTCCTTGTGCTTCTCCAATTCCAGAAGTATTTCCTTAGGTTGAACAGGAACTAGAATGTTTTTCAGCTGCTCAGTTTGTTGCTCTTTGAAAATCCTGACTGTTAGTAGTTTCAGTTTGACACAACAGGAAGATCTTTGTTGTCTTGAGTTGTGAAGTAACTGTATTTGTACGTCACTCAGAATTATGCGCTGATGATCTGAGTGAGTCTGTCTCCTTGTGTCTCTGTTTCTCTGTTTGTCTGTGTCACTCCTGTCTGTCTGCTTCTCTCTCTGTCTCTCTCTATCTCACCTTCCAGCTTTCTCTCTCTTCCACCCTGTTTGTCTCTTTAACTGTCTGTTAATTCCTCCTCTGTCTGTCAATCCATCTATCTCTCTTTGCTTTTTTCTGCCCCCGCCTCTCTCTCTCTGATATTTCTTTTTCTTTGTCACTCTGTCTGTCTGTCTGTCTGTGATCCTCATTTCTGCTGTGTGTGTATGTGAGAGAGAGAAAGCGCGTGCATGCGCGTGCCTCTTTCTTTTCTCTCTCTCACTCTATCTTCTTCTCTGGCCTCTCTTCCCTCTGCTAGGCTGTTTTCCTCCATTAATACTTCCTGAGCTGCTGATTTTTATTTTAGCATTTTCTCTTACTATTTAAGCAATTTTTACCATGGGAACATGGGCCACTTGCCCCCTTGAGCCTGCTCTGTATTATGGCTGATTGTCAACCACAACATCATATGCCCATGCTATCCCCATGTCCTTTGATGACAAGTCTGCAGATATCTGTCGATCTTTCCCTTGAACTTCCTTAATGACTGGACTTCCACAGCCTTCTTGGGAAGAGAATTCCACAGATTCACCACTCTCTGAGAAGTCATGCCTTTTCACCTGGGTCCACAAATTGCTAGCCTTTTATACTAAGAGTGTGTCCTCGACTCTACAGCCAGGGGAAACATCCTTTCTGCATTTTCCCTGTCCACCCCTTCAAGGATTTTGTCAGCTTCTGTGCAATCACCTCGTACTCTTGTAAACTTTGAAGAATACAGGCCCAGACTGTAGGCAAGTTGGTAGGGCTGATCGTCTCTTTTCTGCAACATACTTGTAGAGACTTTTACAATCCATTTTATGTTTCTCGCTATTTTACTTTCATAATTCTATTCTCTCTTAGTTTCAATTTCTAGACCCGCCTTTTCCGAATTCTAAAATGCTCCCAATCTTCAGACTTGCATTTTTTTTGGAATTTTATTAGTCTCCTCTTTTGATTTGGTACTGTCTTTCCCTTCCCTTAACCACAGCTCTTCACTTTTCCTGTTAGGTATTTTGCCTTAGAGGAATTCCTTTTTTTTTTCAGAAATTATTGAAATACTAGCCATTACCTATCTACTGTCAAACCTCTGATGTATTTTTCTAATCCAGCACAGTCAAATTCCTCTTCCTACCTTCGTAATGACTGTAGATTTGAGATCCTTGTTTTATATTGAGTTGCATCTGCTTCAAACTGCAAACTTCTATCATGCAATGGTCACTATTTCATTTAGAACAAGATTATAAATAATCCCCACATCATTGCATTGTATTAGATTGTATTAAAACAGCCTCTTGGTTCCTCAACATATTGCTGTAGAAAACCATCTTGAGCACTTCCCTGGAATTTATCGCCCACCACTTTGGTGGTCATTAGATATACCCAGCGCAAATGTAGGTCAATGTTATCCATGTATACTTTCATTGTTTAATGCACCTCTCTTGCCCTGATTTATATCATGTCCTACATTATCAGTATTGTTTAATGGTCTATAAACCATTCCTTACAGGATTTGCTGCCACTTGCTGTTTCTCAGCTCCACCTGAACATCCTGTTCTTTTAATTGGAGACCCTCTCCAACTAATGAACTGATTATTTTATGAGCACTACCCTAGCTCACTTTTTCTTTTTGTCTGTCCCTCCTAAATGTTGATTGTCCTTGAATATTCTGGTCCCAGTTTTAGGCGCCTGAAGCCATGTGTCCATAGTGGCAATGACATCATACGTCTTCATGTTTACTTGTACTAGCAGTTCTTGTTGCAAATGCTGTGTGTATTCTGACTGAGTGCTCTTCATTCTTTTGAATCTGTGATCTGATCCTGGCTGATTCTTGGATTTGTTTCTGCTACCCTAGCCAATTTCCTAGCAAAGTTATTACTCCCGATCCCGTTGAGGTGCAACCCATTTTGTGGTCACTGGGAACAGACCTGAGGTTACTGCCATCGAGGTCTCTTGCCTCGGCCCCTAAAATCTACTTTGAGAATCTCATCCCTCTTTTACCTCAGCTTTGGGTGCCAATGTGGACCATGATTCTGGCTGTTCACCCTGAAAAGAATATCCTGCAACCACTCTGTGATACTCTTAACCCTGGCAGCAGGGAGATGACACACCATCCTGGAATTGCATTTATCTGTTAAAACGCCCACCATGGTCTGTCCATTGTGCTTTGCCTCTGTCTCTGTAGCTGAGCCACATGTGGTGCCAAAAACGTGGATAGAATCAGAGAATCCCTACAGTGTGGAAACAGGCCCTTGGGGCCAGTAAATTTACACCGAACCTCCAAACAGTAACCCACCCAGGCCCATTCCCTTACATGACTCTACATTTACCTCACATCCCATTACACACACATCCCTGAACACTACGGGCAATTTAACATGGCCAATTCACCTGACCTGCACAGCTTTGGATTGTGGGAGGAAACCAGAACACTCAGAGGAGACCTACGCAGACACGGGGAGAATGTGCAAACTCCACGTAGACAGTTGCAAGAGGCCAGAATCGAACCCGGGTCCCTGGGGCTGTGAGGCAAAGTGCTAACCACTGAGCCACTGTGCCGCACCGGATCTTGTGTGTTTCTCCAATGAACCATCGCCATCAGCAGTATCCAAAAGGCAACTTCAGGAGACCACTGCATCATCTGCTGGTCATTCAAAACCACCTTGTAGTCACCCATTGCCTCTCTGCTTATCTGGTCTTAATCTACAGTGTACCCATTTTGTTAGATGCACCATCTACTGCAGTTCCAATTCTAAATTTTTCAATTTAACCTATTTTCCTAATCAACCAGTTTAGAGATATTATTGCACACCTCTGGAGCAGGTGGGACTTGAGCCTGGGCCACCCTGAATCAGGGATAGGGACGCTACCACTGCGCCCCCAAGGGGGCCTTCCACTGCCATTTCAAAATCTGGAAGTCAAGCTTTTGCAGCTGGAGATATTTCCCATAAATGTGCTCATGTAGACCATGTGAAACAGCCACAACTGCTGTCATTGACACAGGGTAATCATTCCACCGATATCTAAGCTATCCTGTCATGCTTTCAAACTATTTACTTGAAAGCAGTGACAAGAAAACAAAAAGGTAAAATGGGTAACTTTGCTGTAAGTCTACAGTAGTGAGTAGAGTGGGTTCTTTCTTGATTATATGTTTTATTGAAATCTGTCTCTTGAGTAAATGTTAACAATATAAACCATTTGTATCATCGATGGTCACAGGTGAGGTGCCGGAAGACAGGATGTTGGCTAACGTGGTGCCACTGTTTCCGAAGAGTGGTAAGGACAAGCCAGAGAACTATAGATCAGTGAGCCTGATGTTGGTGGTGGGCAAGTTGTTGGAGGGAACCCTGAGGGACAGGATGTACATGTATTTGGAAAGGCAAGGACTGATTAGGGATAGTCAACATGGCTATGTGCGTGCGAAATCATGTCTCTCAAACTTGATTGAGTTTTTTGATGAAGTAACAAAAAAGATTGATGAGGATAGAGCAGTAGACATGATCTATATGGACTTTAGTAAGGTGTTTGACAAGGTTCCCCCATGGGAGACTGGTTAGCAAGGTTAGATCTCATGGAATACAGGGAGAACTAGCCATTTGGATACAGAATTGGCTCAAAGGTAGAAGACAGAGGGTGGTGGTGGAGGGTTGTTATTCAGACTGGAGGCCTGTGACCAGTGGAATGCCACAAGGATTGGTGCTGGGCCTCTACTTTTTGTCATTTACATAAATGATTTGGATGTGAGCAATAAGAGGTACATTAGTAAGTTTGCACATGACACCAAAATTGGAGGTGTAGTGGACAGCGAAGAGGGTTACCTCAGATTACAACAGG
>NC_057727.1:59343724-59350052 GCF_004010195.1 Chiloscyllium plagiosum | reverse complement strand
AGTCCAGAACTAGAGGGCATAGGTTTAGGGTGAGAGGGGAAGATATAAAAGAGACCTAAGGGGCAACTTTTTCACGCAGAGGGTGGTACGTGTATGGAATGAGCTGCCAGAGGATGTGGTGGACGCTGGAACAATTGCATGATTTAAGAGGCATTTGGATGTGTAAATGAATAGGAAGGGTTTGGAGGGATATGGGCTGGGCGCTGGCAGGTGGGACTAGATTGGGTTGGGATATCTGGTCAGCATGGACAGGTTGGACTGAAGGGTCTGTTTCCATGCTGTACATCTCTATGATTCTAAGTAGCCTGAAACACTTTCTTTAGAGCAAAAAACAATGCTATTTTCTGGGTCAGTAGATTTTGAAGGAGCAAAGATTGGTATGCTCTTCTTGTTGGATGTGGGAGTTCAGGGAGAGTTTTCATGTTATTTGTGAGTGTGCCTGCAGGAAATGTATGTGGTTGCGAATCCTATCAGATCGTTTGGATCGGTTGGCGTGACAGTTAGAAGCATTGAGGAATTTACAAGAGCTAGGAGGTGTGATAGATGGCAGTTATAGGAAGGGAGGAATACTGCAGATTCAGTCAGGTAGATGGGTTAACCCCAGGAAAGGTAGGAGGGGGAGGCAGGCAGTGCAGGAGTCTTCTATGGCTGTCCCCATCTCAAACAAGTAAGCTGTATTAGTAAATATAGAGGGCGATGGACTCTCAGGGGAATGTATCATTGAACAACCAAGTTTCTGGTTATGAAACAGGCTGTAATGCAATGAGGGGTATGTCAGGTTCCAAGCGACCGATTGTGATAGGAGACGCTCTAGTCAGAGGTACAGACAGATGTTTCTGTGGCCAGCAGAGAAAAATCTGAATGGCGTGTTGCTTCCTTGGTGCCAGGATCAAGGATATCTCAGAGAGGGTGTAGAATGTTCTCAAAGGGGAGAGGGACCAGCAGGAGGTCATTGTGCACATTGGAACCAACAATATAGGAATTACAAGGGTGAGATTTTGAAGGGAGAATATGGAAAGTTAGGCTGGAATTTAAAAAGGAGGTCCGTGAGGGTATTAATATCTGGATTACTTCCGGTGCTATGAGCTAGTGAGGATAGGAACAGGAGGATAGAACAAATGAATGCATGGCTGAGGGGCTGGTGTATGGGAGAAGGATTCCCATTTTTGGATCATTGGAATCTCTTCTGGGGTAAAGAGGCCTGTACAAGAAGGATGGATTGCACCTGAATCGGAAGGAGAATAACAGACTGGCAGGGAGATTGACTAGAGCTGCTCAGGAGGATTAAACTAGTTGGGGAGGGGGGACCCTGGGGTGATGAGGAAGGAGATCAACCTGAGACTGGTACATTTGAGGAAAGAAGCCAGTCAAACAGTCAGGGCAGGCAGGGTCAAAGCAGAGAACAAAGTAGGAGTGATAAATTAAACTGCATTTACTTCAATGCAAGAGGCCTAACAGAAAAGGCAGATGAACTCAGGGCATTGTTGGGAACATGGGACTGGAATATCATAGCAATTACAGAAACATGGCTCAGGGATGGACAGGACTGGCAGCTTAATGTTCCAGGATACAAATGCTACGGGAAGGATAGAAAGGGAGTGGGGTGGGGGAGGCGTGGGGGGGTGCGCGGCAAGAAAGGGGGTGTGTGGCGTTTTTCGTAAGGGATAGCATTACGGCTGTACTTAGGGAGGATATCCCTGGGAATACATTGAGGGAAGTTATTTGGGTGGAACTGAGAAATAAGAAAGGGATGATCACCTTATTGGGATTGTATTCTAGCCCCCCTAGTAGTCAGAGGGAAATTGAGAAACAAATTTGTAAAGAAATCTCAGCTATTTGTAAGAATAATAGAGTAGTTATGGTAGGGGATTTTAACTTTCCAAACATAGACTGGGATTGTCATAGTGCTCAGGGTTTAGATGGAGAGGAATTTGTTAAGTGAGTACAAGAAAATTTTCTGATTCAGTATGTGGATGTACCTACTAGTGAAGGTGCAAAATTTGACCTACTCTTGGGAAATAAGGCAGGGCAGGTGACCGAGGTGTCAGTGGGGGAGCACTTTGGGGCGACCATAATTCTATTAGATTTAAAATACTGATGGAAAAGGATAGACCAGATCTAAAAGTTGAAGTTCTAAATTGGAGACAGGCTAATTTTGACGGTATTAGGCAAGAACTTTCAAAAGCTGATTGAGGGCAGATGTCCGCAGGTAAAGGGACGGCTGGAAAATGGGAAGCCTTCAGGAATGAGATGCTGAGAATCCAGAGACAGCATATCCCCGTTAGGGTGAAAGGAAAGACTGGTAGGCGTAAGGAATGTTGGATGACTAAAGAAGTTGAGGTTTTGGTTAAGAAAAAAAGGGAAGCATGTGTCAGGTTAGGAACAGGAGAGATCCAGTGATTCCTTAGAAGAGTATAAAGGCAGTAGGAGTATACTTAAGAGCAAAAAGGACATGAGCTAGCTTTGGCAAATAGGGTGAAGTAGAATCCAGAGTGTTTTATAAATACATGAAGGACAAAAGGGTAACTAGGGAGAGAATAGGGCCCCTCAAAGACCAGCAAGGCAGCCCATGTGTGGAACCGAAAAAGATGGGGCAGCTACTAAATGAGTATTTTGTATCAGTGTTTACAGTGGAGAAGAATGTAGGGAAATAGATGGTGACATCTTGAAAAATGTCCATATTACAGAAGAGGTGGTGCTGGATGTCTTGAAATGGAAAAAAGTGGATAAATCCCCAGGACCTGAACTCTGTGGGAAGCTACGAATGTGATTGCTGGGCCCCTTGGTGAGATATTTGTATCATCGATAGTCACAGGTGAGGTGCCGGAAGACTGGAGCTTGGTTAATGTGGTGCCACAATTTAAGAAAAGTGGTAAGGACAAGACAGGGAACTATAGACCGGTGAGCCTGACGTCGGTGGTGGGCAAGTTGTTGGGGGGAATCCTGAGGGACAGAATGTATATGTATTTGGAAAGGCAAGGACTGATTCGGGATAGTCAGCATTGCTTTGTGTGTGGGAAATCATGTCTCACGAACTTAATTAAGTTTTTTGAAGAAGCATCAAAGACGATTGATGAGGGCAGAGCAGTGGATATGATGTATATGGATTTCAGTAAAGCGTTCGACAAAGTTCCCCATGGGATTCTGGTTAGCGAGGTTTGATCTCATGGAATACAAGGAGAAGTAGCCATTTGGATACAGAACTGGCTCAAAGGTAGAAGACAGAGGGTGGTGGTGGAGGGTTTTTCAGACTGGAGGCCTGTGACCAGTGGTGTGCCACAAGGATTGGTGCTGGGTCCTCTACTTTTCTCATTTACATAAATGATTTGGATGAGAACATAGGGGGTATAGTTAGTAAGTTTGCAGACAAAACCAAAATTGGAGGTGTAGTGGACAGCAAAGAAGGTTACCTCAGATTACAACAGGATCTGGATCAGATGGGCCAATGAGCTGAGGAGCGGCAGATGGAGTTTAATTTAGATAAATGTGAGGTGCTGCATTTTGGGAAAGCAAATCTTAGCAGGATTTATACACTTAATGGTAAGGTACTAAGGAGTGTTGCTGAACAAAGAGACCTTGGAGTGCAGGTTCATAGCTCCTTGAAAGTGGAGTCGCAGGTAGATAGGATAGTGAAGAAGGTGTTTGGTATGCTTTCCTTTATTGGTCAGAGTACTGAGTACAGGAGTTGGGAGGTCATGTTGCGGCTGTACAGGACATTGGTTAGGCCACTGTTGGAATATCACGTGCAATTCTGGTTTTCTTCCTATCAGAAAGATGTTGTGAAACTTGAAAGGGTTCAGAAAAGATTTACAAGGACGTTGTCAGGGTTGGAGGATTTGAGTCACAGGGAGAGGCTGAACAGGCTGGGGCTGTTTTCCCTGGAGCGTCGGAGGCTGAGGGGTGACCTTTATAGAGGTTTATAAAATCATGAGGGGCATGGATAGGATAAATTGACAAGGTCTTTTCCCTGGGGTGTGGGAATCCAGAACTAGAGGGCATAGGTTTAGGGTGAGAGGGGAAAGATATGAAAGGGACTTAAGGGGCACCTTTCATGCAGAGGCTGGCACATGTATGGAATGAGCTGCCAGAGGAAGTGGTGGAGGCTGGTGCAATTGCAACATTTAAAAGGCATCTGGATAGGTATATGAATAGGAAGAGTTTGGAGGCATATGGGCCGGGTGCTGGCGAATGGGACTAGATTAAGTGAGGATAACTGGTCAGCATGGATGAGCCGGACCGAAGGGTCTGATTCCATGCTGTGCATCTCTATGATTTTGTGACTCAGCAATGAGCTCGAGTTATGCTAATTCTGACTCTGGGTGCCTGTTTTGGAGTCCTTTTCTTGCCTGCTCTTCTAGGTGCTGCTGACTGACACTTTCAGTGTCTCTTCCAGCCACAGCCCTATCCTATTCTCCCATTAATGCATGTGGAAAATTGCTCAGGTGTGTCCCGACTGCAGAAAGAAAGCACAAAGTGGTCTTGTTATACAATGGTAGTGTCCCTAATTCTGAGGTTCAAGTCCCACCTGAAGATATGACGTCTTTAACTTATCCAAATTGGTGAACTTAAAAAAAAACACAAATCCAACTCCCTCACTCACCCAAATCTATGCCATCACTAATAAAGTGATTGAGGATGTCTTTGATGTTGCTGTCAAGCATGGAGCAAAAAGTTCAATTCCCGAGGTGCGGTGAGAGTGAATGCATTTAACATCAAGGTCACAATGAATGTAGCATCAAGGAGCTCTGTCAAAATCCCAGAGTCAATGGGAATCTGGGGGCAAGCTCTCCAATTGGTTGGAGCCATACCTGATACATAGGCAAATGGTTGTGGTTGCTGGAGGTCAGCCATCTCAAGCTGCAGGCTGTCTCTTGCAAGGAGTTCCTCTAGGTCGTGCCTTCTGCCCAACCTTCCGTGCAACTTAATGTCATGAGTGGGGGGGCCCAGGCAATATTCAGCTTTATGTTGAATAGAAACAAGTAATGTTCATACCATAGAGTGCCAAGCAAAACCATCTGCAAAAAAGACACTGCCTGACCATCACCCCCTGATATAGAATGGCATTTCCGTCACTGAACCCTCCATTATCAACATCATGGAAATGGAACTCAACTAACCATAGAAATACTGACAACAGAAAATCACAGCAGGTCAGGTGGCAACAATGGAGAGAGCAAGCTAACGATTCAGGTCTAGATACTCTTCATCAGAGCAGAGAAGAGTCATCTAGACTTAAAATGTTGGCTAGCCATCTCTCCATGTCAGCTCAGGTTATTACTCTTTGTACTGGGATCCAGAATTGGAGTTCTATTCCATAGATTGTGGAGGTGGTCACTGCAATGAAACCTGCAATGCTCCCTTTGACTTATACAAGATTTTCTTATTCTAGAAATAAAGAAGCCCCCCTTGGCACCCAAACCGAAACTCCACCATCAACTTTGCTCAGCGGCTGTTTCAAGGCTGATTTCTTCTCCGATTCCAAAGTCAGGTGATGTCTCTTATCCACTTCTTGGTTCTAGGGGAGCGAAACCACCGATTGCTCCAAAACCAAACTTGGCCAACAAGGAGCCAGTGGTCGAGGTCAAGTTGACTCTCCATGGGAACAGTTTAGGCGAGTATGCTGATGGCACATTGTCACTCGCTGATCCACAGCAGGTGCTTAACTTTGATGGGCTCTCCATTCCTGACACACGAGATGAAACTGAAGTCACCGTCTTGTATCCAGAGCGACAATTGACTGTTGAGACTGATATCGATGAAGTGAATACTTTTTGGGAAGGTGGGACAACAAAAACACAGGAGAACGGGACTCCAGTGTGTGGTGACAGTGACTGTCAAGAGATTTTACATGATGATGAGTTTGTGCAGTCAGAAGACAAGGACTTAACAAATATGGATCCTTGCTTTTTGTGCAGATGTACGGAGGTGGACTATGTTGAAGGTCAACCAGTTGTGGTGTCTGTAGGCAGCGAAGAGGGTAATGTTGGAGTTGCTGTTAGTGAGGCTAGCCAGGAAACGGACTCACAAGAAACACCCCAGACGGAACTGCATGCCTCATACAATGATGGTGACAATGTAAACAGCATAGAAGAAAATGTAAGCGTTACAGCAGACCAGCAAGAATATGCCGGAGAGGAGGCAGATGGTCCTGGGGAGAAGACAGAGGGTCCTGGGGAGGAGGCAGACGGGCCTGGGGAGGAGGCAGAGGGTCCTGGGGAGAAGACAGAGGGTCCTGGGGAGGAGGCAGACGGGCCTGGGGAGGAGGCAGACGGTCCCGGGGAGGAGGCAGAGGGTCCCTGGGAGGAGGCAAACGGTCTTGGGGAGGAGG
>NC_057727.1:59325517-59342972 GCF_004010195.1 Chiloscyllium plagiosum | reverse complement strand
AGGAGGCAGATGGTCCTGGGGAGGGGGCAGAGGTTCCCAGGGAGGAGGCAGAGGGTCCCGGGGAGGAGGCAGAGGGTCCCGGGGAGGAGGCAGAGGGTCCCGGGGAGGAGGCAGAGGGTCCCGGGGAGGAGGCAGAGGGTCCCGGGGAGGAGGCAGAGGGTCCCGGGGAGGAGGCAGAGGGTCCCGGGGAGGAGGCAGAGGGTCCCGGGGAGGAGGCAGAGGGTCCCGGGGAGGAGGCAGAGGGTCCCGGGGAGGAGGCAGAGGGTCCCGGGGAGGAGGCAGAGGGTCCCGGGGAGGAGGCAGAGGGTCCCGGGGAGGAGGCAGAGGGTCCCGGGGAGGGGGCAGAGGGTCCCGGGGAGGGGGCAGCGGGTCTCGGGGAGGAGGTAGATGATCCCGGGGAGGGGGCAGAGGGTCCTGGGGAGGAGACAGATGATTCACGAGTTGAGGCCGATGAGACCAAGGACACAGATGATGGGGCAATGTGGGTCAAAGCCAGTGGGGAGGCAGCAGGCGGACTCTGGGTAGATGTGCTGGGGAAGGCCCAGGACACAGCAGACGGGGACACAGCAGACGGGGACTGCGCAGATGGAGATACTGCAGACAGGCTTTGCCAATGTGAGAGATCAGCAAACGAGCCTGGGGTAGGTGAGAATGAGGCAGGTGGGCATGAGGGAGATGGGAATAAGGGAGATGAACCTCGGGAATATGGGGAAGAGGTGGATGGGAATAAGGGAGATGGGTCAGGGGGAGATGGGGAAGAGGTAGGTGGGAATAAGGGAGCTGAACCTCGGGAAGATGGGGAAGAGGTGGATGGGAATGAGGGAAATGAGCCAGGGGGAGATGGGGAAGAAGTGTATGGGAATGAACCTCGGGAAGATGGGGGAGAGGTGGACGAATGTGTTGGAACATTATTAACTGGAACATCGAAGCTGCTGAATTATGAAGGGGAAAAGAACATGACTACATTATCACCAAACACTCAATCCTGGCACGTAAAGGAGGAACTTGGTCAAAATGAAGAACCAGTGGAATTGTCACATTCCTCCATAACTGCAGAACAGGGGGAGACATCTGAGAGGGACGATCAGCTGGGTATCTCTCCCGAAAATACCGTAGAGAAAGTCAGTCTTGCCAACTCTAACTGTGTCCTTAGATTCGCAGTTGAAAGTGGATACAGGCGACTATTGAAACAAGACTCTGAAGCCTCTGAAGGGATAGATGGAATGCTACCTTTGTATTTTGAAAGAGCTGATTTGGGAGGAGGGAGTGAGTTAGTTGATAAAGTGGGTGCTGATAAACCTGTTACCACTGATTGGAATAACACAAGATCAAGAGCAAGGTCTCTTAGTGTGAAAGTGCCAGATACAGTTTTGGAAGAAACCGGAATCCCACTTCAAAAAGCAGCCAGAGCAGCCGGAGAAGATTGTAACCTCGGTGACGTGTCAGTAAACAGGAGGTTGTTTACTGCAAAGCACAGATGCTACACTTTCTATCCCCATTCATTTTCTGTTGAAGCAAAGGATCTGCCCATTTCTATTTATAGACAAACAGAGAGACTTTTTGATAACAAAATGGAGACAATGGAAGATAATCTCTCCCTACTTTCTGTTGTTCCACCATCGGGCAGTTTGCTAAAACCGAATCCTCTCCCGACCTCTGCAGCCTCTAGTCCCTCCTCTGTGGTGGATATCCCTCCTCCGTTTGAGCTTGCCAGTATCACCAAAAAACCCATCACCAAAAGTTCACCGTCACTCTTGCTTGAAAACGAATCTCCGGATAAATATTTAAAACAGAATGCAAAGAAAAAGTCATCCTTCAAACGGTTTTTGCCCATTAAATTTCGGAAAAAGGTGGAAAATAAGATCGCAGTTGAGGTGAATGTGTGCAAGCCTCAATCGGATACAGTAAGGGTCCTGGATTTTGATCGGAGGAGTTTGGGGAATTCGCCGCAGATTAAGACGCGATCTGGAAAGATGCGAGTGTGGGATTCTTCCTCCACCTTCCTAATCAACAAAGATGGCAAGAGGAAAGGGACACCAAAACCTTTCAGTAGAAGCGTGACAAGGGTCGAGTCCTTTGAGGATAGGTCACGGCTTTCTTACTCATCGCTCCCATTAACTAAACCGCGATCCATTTCCTTCCCCAATGCCGACACATCTGATTACGAAAACATTCCAGCAGTCAGCTCAGACTACGAAAACGTGCAAATTCCATCCAGGAGGAATGGCCGCTCCGGGACCTTCACTGAATTCTTTGACAACCCCAGCAGAGCTTTCAGCTCCGCCTCGGAAAACGATGGATACGTGGACATGAGCAGCTTCACCCCATTCGAGAGCCGCAAGAACATGGATCAGGAACTTGAGAGGTGAGCACTTCCTTTAGAAAATTAGACTTCCCGAAAGCTGACACTTTTTGTTGAAGCTTTTTGTCATGCATTTATCGAGATAGTTCACAAGAAAACCAATTCAAGGCAAAGACCTCACTGCATGTGAGGAGAGTGCCACTTGTTTATGAAGGGGAAATCATGGCTGACAAATGTGCTAGAATAAAGAAAGTAAATATACTGTAGCCAAATTTACCATAAAATAGGTGGGAAGGCAAGTGATGAGGATGACCTAAAACAAAAGACTGCAGCGGTTAAAAGAGGGAACAAAAATTTGGCAGACAGAATGGGGGGAAATGTGAGGTTATGCCTCTTGGGAGGGAGAAAAAGGAGTAAAAAGAATATTACTTAAATGGAGAAAGATTGCAGAAAGAGGATTTGGGCAGAGGGATTTGGGAGTTTTCGTCCATTAATCACAAAACGCTCGCCTCCAGGTTCAGCAGGTGATAGGGAAGGCAAATGGAATATTGGCCTTTATTTCAAAGGGAATAGAATATTAAAATAGTAAGGCTTTGCTACAACTATGCAAGGCAGTAGTCAAACACAGCTGGAGTACAGTGAACAATTTTGCTACCCTGATCCAAGGGGGAGAAAAAAATGGAGTCAATCCAGAGAAGGATCACTAGATTGATCTCCGGTATGGAGAGACTGCCTTATGAGGAGAGGTTGGGCCTCACTGGAACATTGAAAAATGAGAGTCGACCTCATTGAAACATCAAGATTCTTACAGACCTTGACAGGGTAGGTGTAGAGAAGTTGTTTCCCCTTGTAGGAAACTCTAGGAGCAAAGAGCATGATCTCAGAATAAGGAAACACATTTAAGACAGAGATGAGGAATTTCTTATCTCGGGGGTTTTGAATCTGTAGAATTCTTTATTGTTGAGGCTGATCATTCAGTATTTTCAAGTTGAGACAGGTAGACTTTTAATCAGTAGTTATGGGGAGAAGAGTGGAAGTTGAGGATTATCAAATGAGCTATGATCTTAATTGAATGTCCAAGGGCTGAATGGCCTGCTTTTCCTCATATGTCCTATGGGGAGGTCTTATGGTTTGGCAAGTGGACTCTGGTAGAGGTGTTGCCATGGAGGATGCTGACTGAAGGTTAACTGCCAGGCCTGTTTGAATTTAAACTGCACAGGTCTGATTGGTTTGAACATTGTCCTGAGGAATGATTCAGAAAATGGCTGTTACATACTGTTGTTGGGTTGGAGGCAGCATGCCGGATCAGTGGTTAACACTGCTATCTCACAGCACCAGGGACCTGGGTTCAATTCCAGCCTTGGGAGACTGTCTGTGTGGTGTTTGCACATTCTCCCTGTGTCTGCGTGGGTTTCCTCTCTGTGCTCCGGTTTCCTCCCACAGTCCAAAGATATGCCATGCTAACTTGCCCATAGTGTCCAGGGATGTGTAGGTTAAGTGGATTAGCCATGGGAAATGCAGGTATAACGTGGAAGGGGGTGAGTCTGGGTGGGATGCTCTTCTGAGAGTCAGTGTGGGCTTGATGGACCGAATGGCCTGTTTCCACACTGTACGGATTCTACGAATAATTGTTACAGGCACAGTGCATGTACACTGGCAATTGACTATCAATCATTGTTAGTTGGTGCATTTGCCAGTGTATTACCTCTATTAGCCAGAGCCCACTCGCCAGTCAATCAGCCTTCTCCTCATATGCAGTATAATGTCGAATTTCTTCTTGATTTCATATTCTTGTGAATTGTTTTGATGAGTGCAAGATGAGAAGCTTCAACAGATTTATCCTTTCTCAGCAATAGTCAATCAAGTAAGCACTCCATCAAGAACGCTATCAAGGCCCATAAAATTCAGTACGAGGGTGCATTGGTGATGACCTTGTTTCATGATTGAATCCAGTGAAGACAGACAACATAAAAATGCCAATCAGATCTCTTCAACTCGTGTCAAATAGTAACTTGTATTTATTTTGTTTAAATGCACTGATGAATGGGCAACATGTAAGTTATACTGTGTATGATCCCATTCAGAGCAATGGGGCAGAATGTGATTCCAGACCAATGGCAGAGTTGCAGAGGTGCTGAGAACCCAACCAAACTATGGATCTAAAATACTGTTTGTTGGCAATTGGCCTCTCTGTCATTAGTGCCTAACTTGCTCACTATTGCCCATAAGTGTCTGCGTTGCCTACCGTCTGTCTCAATCATTAGTGTCTGTCTCAATCATTAGTGTCTGTCTCAATCACTAATGCCTGATTCATTCATTATTGTCTGTCTGATTTATTAGTGTCTGCACCATTCATTAATGTCAGCCCTGTTTATTAATGTCTATCTAGTTAATTAGTGACTCCCTTGTTAACTCCTGATGGATTCATTCATTACCATCTGTCTCGTGTATTAATGTTTGTCCAAACCACTTAGCTTAACATCCATTATTGGAAAAATATTATTGGAAGTCTATTATAAATGATCAATAGAGCTTTTAGAAATGCATAATATAATGAAGTAGAGACTGTATGGCTTCAAGAAGAGAAAATAATGCCTGAAAAATGTATTTGAACTCTTTGTGGAAGTAAAAAGTAGGATAGACAAAGGAAAAGCAGTAGATGTAACATATTTGGATTTTCAGAAGACCGCATGTTAGGCTACTTTAGTAAGGTAAGAGCCCATGGTGTTAGAAGTATTATATTAGCATATTAATAAGTCAGAGATTCAGAAAAGTGAGGGGCATTTTCAGAATGGCAACCTGTAATTGTGGTGTGCCACAGGGATTGATGCTGAGGCCACAGTAATTTCCAAGATACATGAATGAGTTGGATGAATCTTATAGCCAAGTTTGTGGATGGCACAAAAAAAGGTGGGAAGGCAATTGAAGAGGATGACACAAAGAAGAACACAGGCAGGCTAAGCGAGTGGACCTTGTATTCCACCTGGCAGATGGAATACAAGGGGAGGCAGTGGCCTAGTGGACTGTTAATCCAGAGACCCAGGTGATGTTCTGGGGATTGGGGTTCAAATCCCACCATGTAAAAAAAAAATTATGAATCAAGGATCTGAATGACGACCACTGCTGATTATCAGAAACACCCAGCTGGGGATAACTTATCTGGTTTGGCCTATATGTGACCCCAGACCCACAGCTTCCAACTGTCCCCTGAGCAATTGGAGATGGGCAATAAATACTGGCCGAGCAAGTGATGCTCTCATCACATGAATACATTTCTAAAAAGTGAGGAGGTATGAGGTTATGGATTTTTAAAACTTCACTAGTGGGATGTGGGTGTCACTAGCTGGCCCAGTGTATATTGCCCGTCCCTCGTTGCCCTTGAGAAAGTGGTGAACTGCCTTCTTAAACCATTGCAGTCGACGTGCTGCAGGTTGACCCACAATGTCCTCAGGGAGGGAATTCCAGGCTGTTGACCCAGCGACAGTGAAGAAATGGCAATATATTTCCAAGACAGGGTAGTGAGTGGCTTTAAAGTATTACGGGCCAGGCCAGACCCCCTCAAAGCAAATCAAGAAGGAAGGCCAGACCCTAACGTTTCCAGTTGTTTTAAGCAGGTGAATGTAGATATTCGAGGAGTGATGCAACTGGTCCAAACCCCTCGGTTTGAAACAAAACAGAATTTATTTACAGAGTACCGAATGAAACACAAACAAAACAGGATACAGAATAAGAATAACTTAACCTATCCGCAAACCCAATAGACTATCCCAACTTAATGATGCTGTTCCAAATGCCTGCAATAGTCCCCATAAACACCCTCTTGGCAAAAGGCAGTTCTTAGAGGAGAGGGAGATGGCAGAGAGATTTAGTATGGAACCTGATTCCACTGTCGCTGTTTCTTTAGATGCCCCAGTTTAAACTGACCAGCAGCTCTGAACAACCAGACCGCTAAAACCAAAACAAACCAGAGAAAAGCCGAGCTGGGAGAACTGGCCATTGTACAAGTGTGTTTTTTTAAATTCAAAGTTTCCTCAAGTAGATATACAAAGACATCTTGAAACCCATGACTTTATGACCTCTCTGAAAAAAAAACACAAGGACAACATAACCTTGTTAAAGGAGCAGCATAGTCACACCTCCCCCCTATAAAAAAGAATGAACCATATCCAAAGTTGGCTTCATTTTAAAATCCCTTAATCTTAGATTGTTTGTACATGACAACCCCAATATACATTACATTGACTATAATCATGCACTACTACATTCTGTTTCAGTCCATTTATTCCTGGCACTGAACGCCTCCATTTCTCATCTGAGTCTGAACAATGCATCAGCAATCACGCTTGCTCATCCTGCCACATACACAGCTATCAAAGTGAATGGCTGTAACAACAAGCCCCACCTAAACAGGCTGGAATTTCTGTCCTTAAATTTCTCCACAAACTTCAATGGGTTATAAGTAAATTAGATTACTTACAGTGTGGAAACAGGCCCTTCGGCCCAACAAGTCCAGACCAACCCTCCGAAGAGCAACCCACCCAGACCCATTCCCCTACATTTACCCCTTCACCTAACACTACAGGCAATTTAGCTCGGCCAATTCACCTAACATGCCACGGCCAATTCACCTGACCTGCACATCTTTGGACTGTGGGAGGAAACCAGAGCACCCGGAGGAAACCCACGCAGACACGGGGAGAATGTGCAAACTCCACACAGACAGTCACCTGAGGCAGGAATTGAACCCAGATCTCTGGCGCTGTGAGGTAGCAGTGCTAACCACTGTGCTGCCGTGCTGTCCATTAGTACAGTTATGATCAGTGTATATGATAAACATTGAAATGTTGTAACGCCAACACCAAGATCAAGGTCTCCTTCTCAACTGTCGAATATTTCTGCTAATGAATGTTCAATTTCCTGGAGAAATACCCAATCTTCTCATCATCTTCCTGTAAGAACACAGCATCGACATCCACAGCCACATCACTCGCATCGATAGCCACCGTGAATGGCTTTGTGTAATTAGGTGTGGTTAATAGTAGGGCAGTGTCAGATGCCTTCTGACAGTCGACTGTCCACTGAAACCTCATGTCTTTCTTTACACACTACTAAAATTTGGTATGAACTTTTGGTAAAATCCACTCATGCCCAGCAATCATCGTGTGCTCTTTTTGTCGACAGTATGGGAAACTCCCCAATTATCTTTGCTTTTGCATTCCATGGGGCCACGAATGGGACTTGGGCTTGGCAAATTTGATTTTAGCCAGGTTTATCACCAAACCTGCCTCTTGACGTTGATTGAACAAGTGCAATAAGTGTTGCATATGTTCCTTCCATGTGTGACTAAAAGCCACCTACGTAGACAATATATTTGGGTAATCTGGAAATCACTTTATTGGTAGCCTTTGAAATGTGGCTGGCACATTTTTCATACCAGCGTGGTATTACTTTAAATTGATGTGTTCCATTTGGCATTATGAAAGTTGAAATCATCTTTGCTCTTTCAAACAGAGGTACCTGCCAGTATAGTCTGAGCAAGTCCAACTTAGGAATATATAAGTTGCTTCTCCCACATTTTCATTACAGTCTTCCAAACGGGAAATTGGATATGAATCAATTGCAGTTACCGACTGTAACTGCATTAACTTTGCAGTAGTCCACACTTAACCGTTGGGTACCGTCTGGTTTTGGCACCATTACGGCGGGTGAGCTCCAGTCACTGTAACTAACTTCGATTATGTCATCTTGAAACATGCGCTCAGTCTCCTTTTGAACCTGTGCCAACTTTAGAGGGCTATCCCTGTAAGGATGTTGCTTAAACTGTGCAGCATTTCCTATCTCTATATCATGTACAATTAGATTCGTACTTCCCAGTTTATTTCCACATATCACCCCATGCGATACCAATGACTCTTTCAAATCGTTTCAAGTTTCCTCTGGAAGGTAAGTCATTAATTTATCCCAAGTACTGACAGTTTCCTCACTGTCCAATTTAATTTGAAGAATGTCCAATTTGGAATCCTCTGACCTTAGTTCTTCACTCTGTGTTGTCACCAATAACACAGTGTCCTTTTCCTTTCCTTCTCTATCAAATTATCTTTTGAGCATATTCACATAGAATCATACAGCCATTGTGATGTACTGCACAGAAACAGACCCTTTGGTCTAACTCGTCCATGCCGGCCAGATATCTGAAATTAATCTCGTCCCATTTACCAGCACTTGGCCCTTATTTCTCTCAACCTTTCCTATTCATGTACCCATCCAGATGCCTTTTAAATGTTGTAATTGTACCAGCCTCCACCACGTCCTCTGGCAGCTCATTTGATACATGCACCATCCTCTGCATGAAAAAGTTGGCCCATGGGTCCCTTTTAAATCTTTCCCCTCTCACCCTAAATCACTCCAGTGAAAAGACCTTGTCTATTTATCGTATTCATGTCCCTCATGATTTTATATATCTCTATAAGGTCACCCCTCAGCCTCCGATGCTCCAGGGAAAACACCCCTCAGCCTCTCCCTTTAGTCCGAATCCAGCAACCCTGGCAACATCCTTGTCAATCTTTTCTGAACCCTTCCAAGTTACACAATATCCTTCTGATATGAGGGAGACCAGAATTGCACGTGATATTCCAAAAGTGAACCAACCAATGTCCACAACATGACCTCCCAACTCTTATACTCAATACTCTGACCAATAAAGAAAAGCATACCAAACGCCTTCTTCACTATCCTATCTACCTGTGACTCCACTATCAAGGAGCTATGAACCTACACTCCAAGGTCTCTTTGTTCAGAAACACTCCCCAAGATATTACCATTAACTATATAAGTCCTGTCCTGATTTGCCTTTCCAAAGGGTGGCACGGCGGCTCAGTGGTTAGCACTGCTGCCTCACAGCACCAGGGTCCCAGGTTCAATTCCAGCCTTGGGCGACTGTCTATGTGGAGTTTGCACATTCTCCCCGTGTCTGCGTGGGTTTCCTCTGGGTGCTCCGGTTTCCTCCTAAAATCCAAAGATATGCAGGTTAAGTGAATTGGCCACACTAAATTGCCTGTAGTGTTCGTTACATTAGTCAGAGGTAAATGTTGGGGAATGGTTCTGGGCGGCTTACTCTTCAGTGGGTCGGTATGGACCTGTTGGGCCGAAGAGTCTGTTTCCATACTGTAGGGAATGTAATCTAAAAAAATGCCACACCTCTCATTTATCTAAATTAAACTCCATCTGCAAATCCTGGGCCCAATGGCCCACCTGGTCAAGACCCTGTTGTACTCGGATCCCACACCTCCCCCCTCACCTCCCTCCAAGGCCCCAAAGGAAACTTCCATATCCGCCACAGATTCACCTGCACCTCCACACACATCATCTATTGCATCCTCTGCACCCGATGTGGCCTCCTCTATATTGGGGAGACAGGCCGGCTACTTGCGGAGCGTTTCAGAGAACACCTCTGGGACACCCGGACCAACCAACCCAACCTATGGCTCAACACTTCAACTCCCCCTCCCACTCCACCAAGGATATGCAGGTCTTTGGACTCCTCCATCGCCAGACCACAACAACATGACGGTTGGAGGAAGAGGGCCTCATCTTCCGCCTAGGAACCCTCCAACCACAAGGGATGAACTCGGATTTCACCAGTTTCCTCATTTCCCCTCCCCCCACCTTGTCTCAGTCAAATCCATCGAATTCAGCACCGCCTTCCTAACCTTCAATCTTCTTCCCGACCTCTCCGCCCCCACCCCAGTCTGACCTATCACCCTCACCTTGACCTCTTTCCACCTATCACATTTCTGACACCCCTCCCCCAAGTCCCTCCTCCCTACCTTTTATCTTAGCCTGCTGGACAAACTTTCCTCATTTCTGAAGAAGGGCTTATGCCCGAAACGTCGATTCTCCTGTTCCCTGGATGCTGCCTGATCTGCTGCGCTTTTCCAGCAACACATTTTCAGCTCTGATCTCCAGCATCTGCAGTCCTCACTTTCTCCTCCTTGATAATCAAGTAATCCAGTTACAATGGTGATAATCGCAACACAGTTATCAGAAGAATGTCCTGATTGTCAATTCAGTGTAACATCCTGACAGCATCAAACAGTTCTTGATGGGACCAGGAGATTCCAGTTCTCTTCAAGGGGAGATGAGAATGTCCCTTTTGAAGCAGCAAGGTGTTTCCATTGTTTCTCTCCTGTGAGCAAGGCATTCTGGTGCCTGTCCATCTGACCTGTCCTTTGTGTGGCTTGGGTATCACTAGGGTACGAGACTGCTTTCGGGGCTTTGGGACAGCTGTGCCAATCCGGTCCAGGAAGCTTATTGTTTGTCTTGGAACTGTATTCCCTGGTCTGCGAGTGACTGTGGTCATATCTGGTTTCCCTTGTCAGCCTATTTGGTCAATGCTGAGGCATTCTGGGTGTTTCTTGTATGGTTGGGACAGGCTTGATTTTCTGTGTTCTGTGTGGCCATACTGTGGATAGGCAGGGTGGCAGATCTTTACCCACACTCTGTGAGATTTCTTTTTGTCTGGAGTCCTTACAAAGTAGTTCACCTCACTCCATCTCCTTTCTACTTGATAAGGTCCATTAAACCTGGCTCAAAAATTCACCTATCACTGGAAGTAACACAATGTCTTATCTCCGATAGCAAAATTGTGAGTTTGTGATTTCTTGTCTGCTTTTTGTTTCATTGTATGCTGTGATACTGCTGTCTAGACAACTCCCCCACTCTACTCAAATGTTCCCTAAAATCTGACAGAGTCCAAATATGTGGTCTCCGAATTCTAACTTACCAAGTTCTCTCACTCTCACCTCACGTTCAAAAACTAATTCAAATGGACTGATTTTTCATCAGTTCATTTGGTGCAGGGCAGGTGACTGAGGTGTCAGTGGGGGAGTACTTTGGGGCCAGAGACCATAATTCTATTAGATTTAAAATAGTGATGGAAAAGGATACACCAGATCTAAAAGTTGTAGTTCTAAATTGGAGAAAGTTCTAAATTGGAGAAATTTTGATGGTATTAAGCAAGAACTTTCACAAGCTGATTGAGGGCAGATGTTCGCAGGTAAAGGGACGGCTGGAAAATGGGAAGCCTTCAGGAATGAGATAACAAGAATCCAGAGAAAGTATATTCCTGTCAGGGTGAAAGGGAAGGCTGATAGGTATAGGGAATGCTGGATGACTAAAGAAAGTGAGGGTTTGGTTAAGAAAAAGAAGGAAGTATATGTGAGGTATAGACAGGATCCTAGAAGGGTGTGAATCCTTAGAAGGGTATAAAGGCAGTAGGAGTATACTTAAGAGGGAAATCAGGAGGAAAAAAGGGGACATGAGATAGCGTTGGCAAATGGTGTAAATCCAAAGGGCTTTTACAAATACATTAAGGACAAAAGGGTAACTAGGGAGAGAATAGGGCCCCTTACATTAAGGACAAAAGGGTAACTAGGGAGAGAATAGGGCCCCTCAAAAATCAGAGCTGAAAATGTGTTGCTGGAAAAGCGCAGCAGGTCAGGCAGCATCCAGGGAACAGGAGAATCGACGTTTCGGGCATAAGCCCATCTTCAGGAATGGCTTATGAAGAAGGGCTTATGCCCGAAACGTCGATTCTCCTGTTCCCTGGATGCTGCCTGACCTGCTGCGCTTTTCCAGCAACACATTTTCAGCCCCTCAAAAATCAGCAAGGTGGCCTTTGTGTGGAGCCGCAGAAAATGGGGGAGATACTAAGCTAGTATTTTGCATCAGTATTTACTGTGAAAAAGGATTTGGAAGATATAGAATGTAGTGAAATAGATGGTGACATCTTGAAAAATGTCCATATTACAGAGGAGAAAGTGCTGGATGTCTTGAAATGCAAAAAAATGGATAAATCCCCAGGACCTGATCAGGTGTACCCTAGAACTCTTTGGGAAGCTAGGGAAGTGATTGCTGGGCCTCTTGCTGAGATATTTGTATTATCGATAGTCACAGGTGAGGTGACGGAAGACTGGAGGTCGGCAAACGTGGTGCCACTGTTTAAGAAGGGTGGTAAGGACAAGCCAGGGAACTATAGACCAGTGAGCCTAGCATCGGTGGTGGGCAAGTTGTTGGAGGGAATCCTGAGGGACAGGATGTACATGTATTTGGAAAGGCTAGGACTGATTAGGGATAGTCAACATGGCTTTGTGCGTGGGAAATCATGTCTCACAAACTTGATTGAGTTTTTTGAAGAAGTAACAAAGAGCATTGATGAGGGCAGAGCGGTAGATGTGATCTATATGGACTTCAGTAAGGCGTTCGACAAGGTTCCCCATGGGAGACTGGTTAGCAAGGTTAGATCTCACAGAGTAAAGGGAGAACTAGCCATTTGGTTACAGAACTGGCTCAAAGGTAGAAGACAGAGGGTGGTGGTGGAGTGTTGTTTTTCAGACTGGAGGCCTGTGTAGTATTTTGCATCAGTAT
This sequence comes from Chiloscyllium plagiosum, assembly GCF_004010195.1. Taxonomy (NCBI): domain Eukaryota; kingdom Metazoa; phylum Chordata; class Chondrichthyes; order Orectolobiformes; family Hemiscylliidae; genus Chiloscyllium; species Chiloscyllium plagiosum. The sequence continues at coordinate 59,330,245 of NC_057727.1, read as the reverse complement.
TTACTGTGGAAAAGGATATGGAAGATATAGAATGTAGGGAAATAGATGGTGACATCTTGAAAAATGTCCATATTACAGAGGAGTAAGTGCTGGATGTCTTGAAACGCAAAAAGATGGAATTCAGTTGGTTTAGACAGTGCTTGGTGTAGTAAAGGCTCTTTCAGTCACTGAGAGTTCCCTCCAACAACTTGCCCACCACCAATGTCAGGCTTACCAGTCTATAGTTCCCTGGCTTGTCCTTACCACCCTTCTTAAACAGTGGCACCACGTTTGCCGACCTCCAGTCTTCCATCACCTCACCTGTGACTATCGATAATACAAATATCTCAGCAAGAGGCCCAGCAATCACTTCCCTAGCTTCCCAAAGAGTTCTAGGGTACACCTGATCAGGTCCTGGGGATTTATCCTGGGATTTTTCCTGACTGTGTGGTAACAAGTACCACCACACCAGATTTGCAGCAGTTGAGACAGGAGAGATTAAAGAGTACAGATGAGAAAATTGAAGTGGAATTAGCAGGGACCCTGTTTGATCAAATAGTTGAGACAAACCAGGAGCAGACAGATGATACAGCAAATATCTTTCAGTCAGAGAAATTAACTGAGTTACAGCAGAAAGAGGAGAAACTACAGCAATTATATCAACAGCCAGAACAAAAGACATTAACACCTACCACTGGCCACCTTTGAGTCCAGCGGCCTTAATTCCAATTTGGAACTATTGAACAAATCCAGTAAAGAGCCCTCAGTCTGTTATGGACCAGACCAGACACCCCCCCCCCCCCCCAAAACATTTCAAGAAGGAAGCCGAGACCTTAAATTTTCCAGTTGTTTTAAGCAGGTGATAGTGGATATTCGATGAGTGATGCAGCCTGTCAAAATCCCCTCGGTTTTAAACAAAACAGAATCTATTTACAGAGTACTGAATGAAACAGAAACAAAACAGGATACAGAATAATTTAACCTATCCAAAAACCGGATAGACTATCCCAACTTAATGATGCTGTTCTAAATGCGTGCAGCAGCCCCCATAATCACCCCCTTGGCAAAAGGGTAAAACCAGACCCAGGTTGTTACAGGAGAGGGAGATGGCAGAGTGATTTAGCATGGAGCCTCTTGCTGTTTCCTTAGATTCCCCAGCTTAAACTGACCAGCAGCTCTGAACAGCCAGACTGCGAAAACCAAAACAAACCATAGGGGCTCTATGGGCGGCACGGTGGCACAGTGGTTAGCACTGCTGCCTCACAGCGCCAGAGACCCGGGTTCAATTCCCGCCTCAGGCGACTGACTGTGTGGAGTCTGCACGTTCTCCCCGTGTCTGCGTGGGTTTGCTCCGGTTTCCTCCCACAGTCCAAAGATGTGCAGGTCAGGTGAATTGGCCATGCTAAATTGCCCATAGTGTTAGGTAAGGGGTAAATGTAAGGGTATGGGTGGGTTGCGCTTCGGCGGGGCGGTGTGGACTTGTTGGGCCGAAGGGCCTGTTTCCACACTGTAATGTAATCTAATCTAATCTAACCAGACTAAAGCTGAGCTGGGAGAGCTGGCCACTCCCTTTTCATTGTACAAGGGTTATTTTTAAAACTTAAAAGCTTCCTCAAGTAGATAAACCCAGACATCTTGGAACCCATGACTTTATGACCCCTCTGAAATAAAACCAAGGACAACATAACCTTGTTAGAAGGAGCAGCATTGTCACAGAAGGGCACTTTGTATCTGCTGTTGTTGTCCTTCGAGATGTTATTGATGATGGGTTTGAAGTGGAGCTTTTTTAAATTCACTTGTGTGATTTGGATTTTGAGGCTGAGTCAGCATTTACTGCCCATCCTTAGCTGCCCAAGTGAAAGGAGTGGTCCACACAATGTAAGTTGACCCACACTGCCCTTAGTGAGGGAAATCCAGGATTTTGATCCAATGACAGTGAAGAAATGACAGTATATTTCCAAATCAGGATGATGACTGGCTCAGCGAGCAGCTTGTAGGGGCTGGGTGTTCCCATGTATCTGTTCCCCTTGTCCTTCTCGATTGAAGTGGTCATGGGTTTGGAAGCTGCTGTCTGAGGAGTTCTGGTGAATTTCTGCAGGGCGTCTTGTAGATGGTACATACTGCTGCTACTCATCATCGATGGTGGAAGGAGTGAATGTTTGTGGATGAGTTGCCAATCAAGTGGGCTACTTTTTCCTGGATAGTGTCAATGTTTTTTGGAGCTGGACACATACAGGCAACTGGAGACTATTCCATCACACTCTTGACTTGTACCTTTTAGATGATGGACATGCTTTGGGGTGTTAGGAGGTGAGTTACCACAGGATTCCTAGCCTCGGACCTGCTCTTGTAGCCACTGTGTTTAAGTGATGACTCCTGTTGAGTTTCTGGTCAATGGTAGCCTGCAGGATGCTGCTAGTGGAGGGATCTATGATGTTACACCATTGAATGTCAAGGGACAGTTGTTATATTATCTCTTATTGGAGATGGTCATTGCCTGGCATTCATATGGGGCCAATGTTTCCAGCCCAAGTTTGGATATTGTCCAGGTCTTCTTGCGTTTGAACATGGACTACTTCCGTATCTGAGAGTCATGAATGGTGCTGAATATTGTGCAGTCATCCGCAAACATTCCCACTTCTGACATTATGATGTAAGAAAGGTCATTGATAAAGTAGCTGAAGATGGTTGGGCCTAGGATACTACCCTGAGTTCTGTTTAGTATCTTCACTAGGTTGACACCTCATTACTGTGCATTCCTGGTGCTGCTCCTGGACTGCCCTCCTGCACTCTCCTTTGAACTCGGTTTCTGCGTTGTTCATCCATGTCTGATTAGTTCCTCAGTTTCTGCCTCGGTCATCAGTGTGTTGCCGTTCATTCGTGTCTGTCGTCTTCATTTGTATATGATTAGTTCATTAGATTGACAGTGTAGGAATGGAGATATGTCAGGATGGGGAGCAACTTGGAAGGGAACTTGCGAGGGTGGTATTCCCACATTTCTGCTGTCCTTGTCCTTCTAGATATTAGTGGTCATGGGTTTTGGTGTCTGTCTCATGTATCAGTGTCTGATACATTCATCATTTATCTGTCATTCAGCAGTGTTTGATTCCTTCATTGTTGTCTATCTCATTATTATTGTCTGTCTCAATCATCAGTGTCCATCTTGTAATTAGTCTCTCATTTATTCATCCGTGTCTGTCTTGTTCATTACCTTCTGTTTTGTTCATTGTTGTCTGGCTCAGTCATTAGTGCTTGATTTCTTAATTAGTGTGATTCGTTCTTAGTGTTTGACTCATTCATTAGTGTCCCTTGTACATGAGTGCCTCATTCATTCCTCAGAATTAGATTCATTCATCAGTGTTTACCTCATTCAGGAGTGTCTATCTCGCACATTAGTATCTGACTCATGTATTTGTGTCTGCCTCATTCATTAGTACCTAATTCGTTTATTAGTGTCTGACTCATTCTTTCTCTTGTTCATTCGTGTTGGTGTCGCTTATTAGGGTCTGATTAAATCATTCATGTCTGAATCATTCATTTGCTCTCGTTCATGAGTGTCTCTCCTGTTCATGAGTGTCTCTCTCATTCATGAGTGTCTCTCTCATTAGTGTCTGTCTGATTTATGAGTGTCTCTCGTTCATTAGTGTCTCTCCTGTTCATTAGTGTCTCTTTTGTTCATCAGTGACTCATCCATTCATTGGTGTCTCATGCGTTCATTGGAGTTGGTCTCTTTCATTATCGTTGTCTTGTTCACTATGAGCCTGATTCATGTATCAGTGCCTGTCTAGTTTATTAATGTCTGTCTTGTTTATTAGTCTGTCTCATTCATTCCTGTCTATCTCGTTTATCCATATCTGTGTCATTTATTAGTATTTGACTCATTCTTTCATGTCTGATTCATTCACTAGTGTTGTCTCAATCATTACTGTCTGTCTCAGTCTTTAATATGTTTCATTCATTAATGGCAGATTAGTGTCTGACTAGTTCAACAGTATGTGTGTGGTTCACCAGTGTCTGATTGTTTAACTAGTGTCTCCCCGTGTCTGCACGGGTTTCCTCCGGGTGCTCCAGTTTCCTCCCACAGTCCAAAGATGTACAGGTCAGGTGAACTGGCCATGCCAAATTGCCTGTAGTGTTAGGTGAAGGGGTAAATGTAGGGGAATGGGTCTGGGTGGGTTGCTATTCGGAGGGTCGGTGTGGACTTGGGCCAAAGGGCCTGTTTCCATTCTGTAAGTAATCTAATCTAATCTCACTCTATCATTAGTGTCCGTCTCATTCATTGGTGTCAGTCTCATTAATTAGCATCTGACTGGTTCATTAGTGTCTGTCTTGATAAATAATGTCTTATTCACGTTTTAATGTCTGATTCTCCCATTCATGTCTGCGGCATTCATTAATGAGTGTATGATTTGTTCATTTGTCTTTGTCTTGTTCAACAATTCTGGTTGCTCTGCTATAGGAGAGATGTTATTAAACTGGAAAGGGTGCAAAAACGATTTACAAGGTTATTACTAAGACTAGAGAGAAAGTGAGGGCTGCAGATGCTGGAGATCAGAGCTGAAAATGTGTTGCTGGAAAAGCGCAGCAGGTCAGGCAGCATCCAAGGAACAGGAGAATCGACGTTTCGGGCATAAGCCCTTCTTCAGGAATGAGGAAAGTGAGTCCAGCAGGCTAAGATAAAAGGTAGGGAGGACGGACTTGGGGGAGGGGTTTTGGAAATGCGATAGGTGGAGGGAGGTCAAGGTGAGG
>NC_057727.1:59313555-59325334 GCF_004010195.1 Chiloscyllium plagiosum | reverse complement strand
CAGGTGAATTTGTGGCGGATATGGAAGGATCCCTTGGGGCCTTGGAGGGAAGTAAGGGGGGGAGGTGTGGGCGCAAGTTTTGCATTTCTTGCGGTTGCAGGGGAAGGTGCTGGGAGTGGAGGTTGGGTTGGTAGGGGGTGTGGACTAAGACTAAGACTAGAGGAGTTGTGTTATAAGGACACACTGGCACTTTTCTGACTGAAGTGTAGGAATCTGAGAGGTATCATACAAAGGTTTATGCAATAACAAGGGGCATAGATAAGGTGAATAGTTAAAGACTTTTTATCAGGGTTAGGGAGTCCAAAACTAGGTGTAAGGCGATAGGGGAAAGATTTAAAAGGGACCTGAGGGGCAGCTTTTTTGCATAGGGGTGATGTATATATGGAACAAGCTGCCAGCGGAAGTGGTAGGGACGGGTACAGTTACAATATTTAAAAGACATTTGGACAGGTACATGAATAAGAAAGGTTTAGATGGATATGTGCCAAATTCAGGCAAATGGGACTAGTTCAGTTTCAGAAACCTGGCCAATATGGATGAATTGGGCCAAAGAGCCTGTTGCCTTACTGTACGACTCTTTAACGGTTTGTCTCATTCATTAGCTTCTGATTCAGTCTTTCATGTCTGCCTCATTCGTTAATATCTGACTCATTCTCTGTCTTGTTCATTAGTGTTTGATTCATTATCAGTATTTGATTTGTTCGTTACGACTTGACTTTTTAATTTGCGTCTGTCTCAATCATCAGATTCTGATCCATTCATCAGTATGTGACACAACCGTTAGTACCTGATTCATTCATTCGTGTCACTCTCACTCAGTCGTGTCACTCTCACTCAGTCGTGTCAGTCTTGTCCGTCAGTGTCTGATTCATTTACCAGTCTGTGACTCAGACTTTAATGTCTAATTCACAAACTTGTGTCTGTCTCATTCATTTGTGTCCTATTCCATCATTAGTGCCTGATTTGTTCATCACTGTCTTGTTCATCAATGTCTCATCTGTTAATTAGCATTTCATTCATTAGTGTTGGATTCGTTCGATAGAGTCTGTCTTATTCATTATTCATTCTTTGACTGACTCATCAATGTTAGTGTCATCCAGTAATATTTGATTCGATCATTTGTGTCTGTACCATCCATTAGTGTCTGTTGCATTCATTAGTATCTGTCTTGTTCATTAGTATCTGTCCCATTCATTACGTCTACCTCATTCGTTTGTGTTTGTTGTGTTCATTATTATTTTGATTCGTACAACTGTGTCAGATTCATTAATTGAGGTCTGAATTGTTCATTAGTGTCTGATTCGATAATTCGTGTCAATCTCATTCATTAGAATCTGACTAGTTCATTCATTAATGTCTGGCTTGTTCTTTCATATCTGTCTCATTCATTAGTATCTGACTAATTGTTTGTCTTGTTCATTTGTGTTGGTTTCGTTCATTAGAGTCTGATTTGATCATTACTGTCTGTCTCGTTCATTTGTCTATCTTGTTCATCAATGTCTGATTTTCATCAATGTCTGATTCATTCATCAACATATAATTCATGCAGATTGTCTTTTTCTTTTGTTAGAATAGAATATCAATTTATTGTCACATGTATTTTACAAAAAAAAGTGAAAAGTTTTATAAGTTGCCATACCACAGCACTTACATTAGTGACAGAAGTCATAAATAGGAAGAAAAGAAAGTCCATCACACCAGTGTCCACCTTTCTCATTAGAGTCTGTGTCATTCATGTCTGTCCCACTCATTGGTGTCTAATTCAATCATTAGTATCTGATTTGCTCATTAATGTCTCCCTCGTTCATTCATGTTTCATTTGTTCATCAGTTCTGTCTCAATCATTCATTCTTTATTAATATCAATTTTTTTCGTTAGTGTGCATTTTGGTCACTCATGTCTGACTTGTCTGTCAGTGTCTGTCTTGTTCATCGTTACCTACACTAGACGGACTGCAGCAGATCAAGAAAGGGACTCCCCACTACATTCCCAAGGACCCTTTAGGGATGGACCACCAATGCTAATCTCACTGGTGACCCACTAATCCAAGAAATAAATACCAATATTGTGGATTAACACTGGTTGATATGATTCTATCATTACTGTCTGAGTTGTTCATTAATGTCTTATTCAATCATTAGAGTCTGGCTCATTTGTTAGTATTTAATTCAGATGTCTGTGTCTATTTCATTCATTCATATCTGCCATGTTCATGACTTGTTGACCAGTAACTGCTTCATTCATTAGAGTCTGACTTGTTCATAAGTGTCTGTCTGTCTGTCTCCTTTATTAGAATCTGTTAGAATCTTTCTTGGTTTCTGACTGATTCACTAGTGTCTGCCTTGTTGATGGTATATAATCCAGTGTCTGCCTCATTCAGTAGCGTTCTTTAGATTAGATTAGATTACTTACAGTGTGGAAACAGGCCCTTCGGCCCAACATGTCCACACCGACCCGCCGAAGCGCAATCCACCCAGATCCATTCCCCTATATTTCACCCCTTTACCTAACACTATGGGCAATTTAGCATGGCCAATTCACCTGATCTGCACGTCTTTGGACTGTGGGAGGAAACTGGAGCACCCGGAGGAAACCCACGCAGACATGGGGAGAATGTGCAAACTCCACACAGTCAGTTGCCTGAGGCGGGAATTGAACCTGGGGTCTCTGGCGCTGTGAGGCAGCAGTGCTAACCACTGTGCCACCGTTCGATTTGTTCATTAATGTCTGATTTTTTCATCAGTCTCTGATTATTTTTATTAGTATCTGGTTCTTTCATTAGGATATGTCTCAGTCATTTGTGTCTGATTTGTTCGTCTTATTAGTGTCTGTCTTGTACAACAGTGTCTCATTTGTTCATTACTATCCATCTTGTTTAGTAGTATCTGATTTGTTTATTAGTGTCTGATTGTTTTATCAAGCATGCATGCACGTGCACACACACACACACATGTCCGTGGGGTGATTTTGTATTTGCAGATATATTCTATTTGTTCAAAAAGCACACAATCCATCAATGTGACATTTTATAAGTTCCTGTTTTGGAAATGAAACCAGTCTGACTCCAGGTTGGGATACAGACTCGAACATCACATCTTTAATGCATTGTCTGGGATGAGATGCCAGTTTTTTTAAATATACTGATAATACTTTGTTATCTCGGGGCTGTGACTTGAAAGAAATTCTGGGATTTACACATTATTCATTTGAAACCCAGTCCTCATTCTAAGTGATTGAAGACTTAACAACCATCTAGGTTTGTCTAATACATTGCATCAGTTGTATGACACTTTGATCGCTTACTTGTAAATTCTGTGTCCTATGTATCCAGCCCCACTAGCTACCTGACAAAGGAGCAGTGCTCTGAACACTTATACTTTCAAATAAACCTGTTGGATTATACCCTGGTGTTGTGTCATTCATTGGTGTCTGTCTCGTTATTTGGATTCTGTCTCATTTATTAGTGTCTGTCTCATTCATTGGTCTCTGATTATGTAGTTACTTTCTTTCATCAGTGTACGTTTCGGTCATTCGTGTCTGACTCATCCATTGGCATCTGTCTCAGTCATTAATTCTGCCTCAGTCAGTAGTGTCTGATTCGTTCATTACTGTCTGTCTCGTTCAGTGTTGTCTGTCTCATCATTAGTATCAGATTCATTTATTGTGTCTGATTTGTTCATTTGTACCTGGTTTGTTCAATTATGTCTGCCGTGTTCATTAATGTCTTATTCATACGTTCATGTCTGATTCATTCATCAGTGTCTTGATTCATTCATTAATAACTGCCTTATTTATTCGTGCCTATATTGTTCATTTCTGTCTGTCTAGTATATTAGTGTCCATCTCATTATTTGATGTTATCTCATTCTTTCATATCACTGTCATTCATTTATGCCTGATTTATTCATTAGTGTCTAATGTCTTTACCATTGTCTGATTCTTTTATTAGTACCTGTCTCATTCATTGGTGTTTATCTCATTCATTGCCTGGTTCATTCATGTTTGCCTTGTTCATTAGAGTCTGTCTTGTTCATTGGGGTCTTACTTGTTGATCAGTAACTGATTTGTTCATTATTGTCAGACTTGTTCATTAGTGACAGGTACATGAGCATCTGCCCATTGCATCTATATCTGTCTTGTTTGTTAGTGTCTGTCTCATTCATCAGTGTGTATTCGATTATTCATGTCTGTATCTTCATTAGTGCCTGACTGGATCATTTGTGTCTGTCTCATTCATTAGTTTCTGTTTTATTCGTTAGTATCTGACTCATTCTTTCGTGTCTGATTCAGGTATTGGCATCTGTCTCATTCATTCATTTGTGTGTTCTTTATTAATATCTGTCTCATTCATTCGTGTCTGTAATTCATTACGGTGTGGTTAGCACTGCTGTGTCTGAATGCCAGGGTTCCAGGTTCAGTTCCAGCCTTGAGTGATTATCTGTGTAGAGTTTGCACCCTGTATCTGTCACGATTTCCTCAGGGTGCTCCAGTTTCTTCCCGTAGTCCAAAACTCTGTAGATTATGTGGATTAGGCATAGCAAATTCCCCCGTCGTGTCCAAGGATGTTCAGGCTAGGTGGGTTAGCCATGGTAAATGTGGGGTTATGAGGATAGGGTGAAGTGGGTGGGCCAAATGGCCTCTTTCCACACTATGGAGATTCAATGATTCTAAGATTAGTGTCTGATTTGTTGATTATTGTCTGCATTAACTATTTGCATCAATATCATTCTTACTGGTTGATTTGTTATTAGTGTCTGTCTCATTATTTGGTGTCTGCCTCATTTACTAATGTCTGATTTACTCAATAGTGTCTGATTTGTTCATTAGTGTCTGTTTTCTTTATTAATGTGTGGTTTTTCCATTAGAGTATGTCTCGGTTGGTCATATCTGATTTGTCCGTCAGTGCCTGTCTCATCCATTTATTGTCTGGTTTGTTCAGTGATACCTGCCTCGCTTATTAGTCTCCATCTTACCCATTCATATTTGAATCGTTCTTTTGTGTCCCCCTCATTTTTTCCTGTTGGATTTGTTCATTGTTGACTGCCTCGATCATTCATGTGTGTCTCATTCATTAATGGCTGATTTGTTCATTAGTATCTCTCTTGTTCATTGATATCTGATTCATTCATTGGAGTTTAATATGTTCATACGTTCTATCTGATTAATTATTGTCTGATTAGTTCATTAACTATTGATTCGATTAGTAGTGTCTGATTTATTTCATTAATATCTGGTTGTTGCATTAGTGTATGTCTTTGTCGTTTGAGTCTGTCTCAATCATTAGTCATGATTTGGAGGTGCCGGTGTTGGACTGGGGTGGACAAAGTTTAAAAACCACACAACACCAGGTTATAGTCCAATGGGTTTATTTGGAAGCACTAGCTTTCGAAGCACTGCTTCTTCATCAGGCAGTTCAACCATCTGATGAAGGCTGAAAGCTAGTGCTTCCAAATAAACCCATTGGACTATAACTTGGTGTTGTGTGGTTTTTAACTTCAATCATTAGTCTTGTCCATTAGCATCTGATTCTGTTCAATAATGTCTGACTTGTTCATTAGAGTCTGGTTCATTCATTAGTATCTAATTCATTCTTTCATGTCTGATTTGTTCATTAGGGTCTGACTTGCTTATAAGAGTCTGTCATTCATTACTGTCTAACTCATCCATTAGTGTCTGACTGGTTCATTAGTGTTTCACTGGTTCATTTTGCCTCATTTGCACATTAAGTCTGATATGTTTGTTATTGCCTGATTCATGCATTATTGTCTGATTTGTGCATTTATGTCTGATTAGTTCATTATGATCTAATTTGTTCATCAATGTATGTTTCATTCGTATTTATATCATTCATTACCCTCTGAGTAGTTTATTGGTGTGTATCTTACTATTTGATGTCTGGCTCATTCACTTGTGTTTAATGTGTTCATTAGTGTCCAATGTTAAAAATCTCACAATGCCAGGTTATAGTCCAGCAGGTTTAATTGGAAGCACTAGCTTTCGGAGCGCTGCTCCTTCAGGTGGCTGTAGAGTACATGATTTTAAAACACAGAATTTATAGCAAAAGTTTACAGTGTGATGTAACTGAAATTATACATCGAAGAGAGTTTGCACCCTCTCCAATGCTATCATATTCCTCGTGTCCTAGTGTGGCCTAACCAATGTTCGAGCAGGCCCTCCTGCTCTTAAACCCTATGTCTCCTCCTCTAATCTAATGCTACTCTCCTTACTGTTTACCATCCCACCAATTTTTGGTTAATCCGCAAATTTGCTGATCAACCTTTCTACATTAAAGCCTGAATTATTAACATGAACTAAAAACAGCAGGGCCCCAACACTGACCCCTATAGCCTCCCCAGACACAGATTTCCAATCACAAAAACACATCTTGACACATTGTGACTAAGCCAATTCTGGATCCAATTTGCCAAATTTCTTCGCATTCCATGGGGTCTCTCTTTCATTACCAGTCTCTCATTCAGATCAAAGTCTAAGTAGATTAGATGAAAAGCATTGCTCCAATCTTGATACGTAATTAGCTATGGAAAACGTTCAGTTAAGAATCCAAAGAATTTTTACAAATACATTAAGGACAAAAGGGTGACTAGGGAGAAAATAGGGTTCCTCAAAGATCAGCAAGGCGGCCTTTGTGTGGAGCCACAGGAGATGGGGGAGATACTAAATCAGTATTTTGCATCAGTGTTTACTGTGGAAAAGGACATGGAAGATATAGAATGTGGGGAACTAGATGGTGACATCTTGAAAAATGTCCATATTACAGAGGAGGAAGTGCTGGATGTCTTGAAACACATAAAAGTGGATAAATCCACAGGACTTGATCAGGTATAACCTTGAACTCTGTGGGAAGCGAGAGAAGTGATTGCTGGGCCTCTTGCTGAGATATTTGTATCATCGATAGTCACAGGTGAGGTGCCAGAAGACTGGAGGTTGGCTAACGTGGTGCCACTGTTTAAGAAGGGCGGTAAGGACAAGCCAGGGAACTATGGACCAATGAGCCTGGTGTCTGTGGTGGGCCGGTTGTTGGAGGGAATCCTGAGGGACAGGATGTACATGTATTTCAAAAGGCAAGGACTGATTAGGGATAGTCAACATGGCTTTCGTATATGGGAAATCATATCTCACAAACTTGATTGAGTTTTTTGAAGAAGTACAAAGAGGAATGATAAGGGCAGAGTGGTGGACGTGATCTATATGGACTTCAGTAAGGTGTTTGACAAGGTTAGATCTCATGGAATACAAGGAGAACTAACCATTTGGATACAGAACTGGCTCAAAGGTGGGAGGGTTATTTCTTAGAATGGAGGTCTGTGACCAGTGGAGTGTGACAACGATCTGTGTTGGGTCCACTACTTTTCATTATTTATGTAAATGATTTGGAAGTGAGCATAAGAGGTACAGTTAGTAAGTTTGCAGATGACACCACAATTGGAGGTGTAGTGGACAGCGGGTTACCCCGCTTTAATGTAGGAAGGTTGATCAGCAAATTTGCAGATTAACCAAAAATTGGTGGGATGGTAAACAGTAAGGAGAGTAGCATTAGATTAGAGGAGGAGACATAGGGTTTAAGAGCAGGAGGGCCTGCTCGAACATTGGTTAGGCCACAGCTCGGACAGGAGGAATATGATAGCATTGGAGAGGGTGCAAACTCTCTTCGAGAGGGTTACCTCAGATTACAACGGGATCTTGATCAGATGGGCCAATGGGCTGAGAAGTGGCAGATGGAGTTTAATTCAAATAAATGTAAGGTGCTGCATTTTGGGAAAGCAAATCTTAGCAGGACTTATACACTTAATGGTAAGGTCCTAGGGAGTGTTACTGAACAAAGAGACCTTGGAGCGCAGGTTCATAGCTTATTGAAAATGGAATTATAGATAGATAGGATAGTAAAGATGGCATTTGGTATGCTTTCTTTTATTGGTCAGAGTATTGAGTACAGGAGTTGGGAGGTCATGTTGCGGCTGTACAGGACATAGGTTAGGCCACTGTTGGAATATTGCATGCAGTTCTGGTCTCCTTCATATCAGAAGGATGTTGTGAAACTTGAAAGGTTTCAGAAAAGATTTACAGTGATGTTGCCAGGGTTGGAGGATTTGAGCTATAGGGAGAGGCTGAACAGGCTGGGGCTGTTTTCCCTGGAGCATTGGAGACTGATGGGTGACCTTATAGAGGTTTACAAAATCATGAGGGGCATGGGTGGGATAAATAGACAAAATCTATGGGGTGTGGGAGTCCAGAACTAGAGGAGATAGGTTTAGGGTGAGAGAGGAAAATATAAAAGAGACCGAAGGGAGGTACGTGTATGAATTGGGCTGCCAGAGGAAGTGGTGGAGGCTGGTACAATTGCAATGTTTAAAAGGCATTTGGATGGGTATATGAATAGGAAGGGCTTGGTAGGATATGGGCTGGGTGTGGCAGGTGGGACTAAATTGGGTTGGGATATCTGGTCGGCATGGACAGGTTGGACTGAAGGGTCTGTTTCCGTGCTGTATGTGTCTATAACTTGATGGCTCTAAGTTGATCAGGCATGACCTCCTCTTCACAAAACCATGCTGACTGATCTTGATAAATCTCTGCCTCTCCAAATGCAGATTAAATCTGTCCCTCAACAATGCTTCCAATAGTTTCCTCATGACTGAGGCTGGATTGACTGGCCTGTCGTTTCCTGGTTTAAAACCAGAGCTCCCTTGGTGAATAACTCTACCACATTGGTTGTCCTCCAGTCCTCCCGTACCTCTCTTGTGGCCAGAGAGAGATTGAACATTTTTGTAAGTGCCACTGCTATTTCTTCCCTTGCCTCACCCAATATTCCGGGATAAATTTCATCTAGACCTGGAGATTTATCTACTTTTAAGCCTGCCAGACATTTCAGAAATCTCCTCTCTATCTATGCTAATTTATTTAATTGCATCACAGGCCTTCTCCCTGATCTTGTACTCATATTGTCCCTCTCACCAGTGAACACAATAGTTTTAATTCAAAAATATACTTTATTTATTAAAAAAGTCATTGTCCATTACATAGTCACAAATGCAGTTCCTTTCTGGACAGTAGCATATGAAGAAAACCAACAAACATTGAAGTTTGACTCAATCCAAAAAACGAAGGACATCTCCAACACATGGAATTCTATATTTAAATATATTGGGGCACCAGGTAGGTCTGATAACTGAACGGACCCCCAAGTAACTTCAGCAGGAAGACCTCCGACAGTGATCTTTCTCCCCTGCGCCTTGGTGGCAGCTTCCCCAAGCATTAGTGCGTCCCTCAGCGCGTAGTCCTGGACCTTGGAATATGCCAGTCTGCGACAGTTCCCTGAAGTTTGTCGACATATCAGCTCTCTTATTTCTCTCAGACTGTTAGGGGGCCTTTGCATACTCCCAGCAATGTGATTGCTCCTTTTTGGTTTCTAAGTTCTACCCATATAGCTTCATTTAAGGTGCCTTTGACACTATCATCCCTCCCTACTGCTGTAATAAATTCCCTGATCAAAATTGTGACACCTCCTTTTTTATCTCCTTCCCTGTCTCACCTGAACATCTGAAATCTTGGAATATTGAGCTGTCAATCCTCCCCCTCTCTCAACCATGTCTCAGTGATAGTAATAAGATCGTACCCCCATGTTTTCATTTGTCCTCTCAACCCATCTGCCCCTTGTTCATCAGACTCCTAGCATTAAAATAAATGCCAGTCATCTTTGAGGCAGCATAGTGGCTCAGTGGTTAGCACCGCTACCTCATAGTGTCAGGGACCTGGATTCGATTTTCGCCTCAGGCACCTGTCTGTGTGGAGCTTGCACGTTCTCCCCGTGTTTGCTTGGGTTTCCTCCCACAGTCCAAAGATGTGCAGGTGAGCTGGATTTACCATGCTAAAATTGCCCATAGTGTCCAGGGATGTGCAGGCTAGCCATGCAAAATAAAGAGTTACAGGGTTAGAGTAAAGGGGTTGGGTCTGGGTAGGATGATGTTTGGAGGGTCCGTGCAAACTTGATGAGCCGAATAGCTTGATTCCACACTGTAGGGATTCTATGATTCTGTGATTAACTAACCTACAATGTCTATGCTTTCCAGATTGTAGGTTAATTTAAGCAGGTCATTGGGAAAGTAAATGGAATTTTTAACTCTGTTGTAATAGTGAGGTTTTGCTAAAACTATGTAAGGTGTATATCTTGTGGGGGAGTCTAGATTCAGAGACCTTCGAGTGTGGTTCTGAAAAGTGCAAGATTTTTTTCTTTGAGTGAATCAGTGGGGATTTCTTTTTACTGCACTACTGTGGAGGCTGAATCATTCAGGAGATTCAAGTCTGAGGTACACAGATTTCCAATCATTGAAGGAAGCATGATTATGCGGCAAAGGCGGGAAAATGAACTTAATGATTATCAGTGCAGTGATGATATCATTGAATTACAGAGCAGACTCAGTGGGTTGAAGGGTATTTTTCTGTCCTAAGACTTATAGGCTGGTAAAAGTGTGAAATAATGCATCATTGTAAGATGGAGAGACAATAAAACATAAAGGTTCCAACTTTAAAGGAGCTAAGAGATCTGGAAGTTACAATGTGGAGGTGCCAGCATATTAGACTGGAGTGGACATATTCACATGACACCAGGTTATAGTCCAACAGGTTTATTTGAAGTCGCAAGCTTTCGGAGTGCTGCTCCTTCGTCAGGTGACGTCAGGCGATTTCAAATAAATCTATTGGAAATTACAGGTTGAGAATGCTATTAATAAACTGTTAGAATCTCTATTTGATTTGATTGTGATACTTAGCCTGAATTTAAATTTAATCTAATTTCTTGAAGGATTTGAATGATTTGTGGTTCAGGTGTTATGTGCCATTATGTTTGCGTTGCTCTCATTGCTCCCTCATGATTGGTTCAATGCACTTTGATTACAGCTTTAATAGTATTATGACCTAGTTGCCCAAAGTATTTTGAACAATCCACTGTTATATCTTCCCTTCCAGAATACTCTTAGCAACATTCAAAACCATTCTCAATAGATTTGTGTCTCAGCACCAGTTTACATAGAACATAGAACATTACAGCGCAGTACAGGCCCTTCAGCCCTCGATGTTGCGCCGCCCTGTCATACTAATCTGAAGCCCATCCCACCTACACTATTCCATGTACATCCATATGCCTGTCCAATGATGACTGAAATGCACTTAAACTTGGCGAATCTACTACCGTTGCAGGCAAAGCATTCCATACCATTACCCTCTGAGTAAAGAAACTACCTCTGACATCTGTCTTATACCTTTCTCCCCTCAATTTAAAGTTGTGTCCCCTCGTGTTTGCCGTCCCAATACTTGGAAAAAGGCTCTCCCTGTCCACCCTATCTAACCCTGTGATTATCTTCTATGTCTCTATTAAGTCACCTCTCAACCTTCTTCTCTCTAACGAGAACAGCCTCAAGGCCCTCAGCCTTTCCTCGTAAGACATTCCTTCCATACCAGGCAACATCCTAGTAAATCTCCTCTGCACCCTTTCCAAAGCTTCCACATCCTTCTTATAATGCGGTGACCAGAACTGTACACAATACTCCAAGTGTGGCCGTACAAGAGCTTTGTACAGCTGCAGCATAACCTCCTGATTCTCGAATTCAATCCCTCTATTAATAAAGGCCAAAACACTGTATGCCTTCTTAACAACCCTGTCAGTCTGGGTGGCAACTTTCAGGGATCTGTGTACATGGACACCGAGATCTCTCTGCTCACCTGCACTCCCAAGAATCTTACCATTAGCCCAATACTTTGCATTCCG
>NC_057727.1:59278462-59313069 GCF_004010195.1 Chiloscyllium plagiosum | reverse complement strand
TCCTCCAGTCCTCAGGCACTATTCCTGTAGACAATGATGATTTGAAGATCAATGCCAAAGGCTCGGCAATCTCTTCCCTTGCTTCCCAGAGGATCCCAGGATAGATCCCATCTGGCCCAGGGGACTTGTCTATTTTCACACTCTGCAGTATTTCTAGTACCTCTTCCTTGTGAACCTCAATCTCTTCTAGTCTAGATGCAAGTATCTCTGTATCTTCCTCGCCAACATTTTCATTTTCTATAGTGAACACTGTCGAAAACTATTTATTTAGTGCTTCCCCTATCTCCTCTGACTCCACACACAACTTTCCAGTATTATCCTTGATTGGTCCTAATTTAACTCTCGTAATTCTTTTATTCCTGGCATACCTGGGGGTTAACCCTGATCCTATCCACCAACAACGTCTCATGTCTCCTGGCTCTTCTGAGCTCTCTTTTTAGGTCTTTCCTGACTTCCTTGTAATCCTCAAGTGCCCTAACTGAGTTTTCATATTTTGTCCTAAAATAAGCCGCCTTCTTCTTCTTGACCAGGTATTCCACTTCCTTAGTAAACCATGGCTCACGCGCTCTATACCTTCCTCCCTGCCTGACAGGTCCATACTTATTTAGGACATACAGGAGTTTTTCCTTGAATAAGCTCCACATTTTTAATGTGCTCATCCCCTGCAGTTTCCTTCCCCATTCTACGCTTCCTAAATCTTTCCTAATTGCATCGTAATTTCCCTTCCCCCAGCTGTAACTCTTACTCGGTGGAGTACACCTATCCCTTTCCATCACTAATGTAAACCTGACAGAATTGTGATCATTGTCTCCAAAGTGCTCACCTACTTCCAAATCTAACACCTGGCCAGGCTCATTACCCAGTACTAAATCTAAAGTGGCTTCGCCCCTTGTAGGCCTGTCTACATACTGTGTCAGGAAGCCCTCCTGCATACACTGGACAAAAACCAACCCATCTATAGTACTCGTACTGTAGCGATCTCAGTCAATATTTGGAAAGTTGAAGTCCCCCATGACAACTACCCTGCCTCTCTCACTCCTGTTGAGAATCATCTTTGCTATCATTTCCTCTACATCTCTGGGACTATTCGGAGGCCTATAGAAAACTCCCAGCATAGTGACATCTCCTTTCCTGTTTCTAACCTCAGCCCATACTACCTCAGTTAACGAGTCCCCCAACATCCTTTCTACAATTGTAATATTGTCCCTGATCAACAATGCCACACCTCCCCCTCTTTTACCATCTTCTCTGTTCTTACTGAAACATCTGAATCCCGGAACCTGCAACAGCCATTCCTGTCCCTGCTCTATCCATGTCTCCGTAATGGCCATAACATCGAAGTCCCAGGTACCAACCCATGTTGCCAGTTCACCCACTTTATTTCGGATGCTACTTGCGTTGAAGTACACACACTTCAAACCAGGTTCTCGCTTGCCAGGGTCAGATACTTGATTTGGGAACTCCCTACTCTCATCCTCTTCTGTACCTGTCCTACAATTTTGGTTCCCATCCCCCTGCTGTATTAGTTTAAATCCACCTTAATAGCTTTAGCGAATTTCCCCCCCAGGATAATGGTACCCCTCTGGTTTAGACGAAGACCATCCTGTTTGTAGAGGTCCCACCTAGCCAGAAAGAACTCCAATTATCTAAAAACCCGAAACCCTCCCTCCTGCACCATCCCTGTAGCCACGTGTTCAACTCCTTTCTCTCCCTATTCCTCACCTCACTAGCACGTGGCACGAGCAGCAAATCAGAGAAAACAACTCTGTTTGTCCTCGCTCTAAGCTTCCATCCTAGCTCCCTGAATTTCTGCCTCAAGTCCCCATCTCTCTTCCGACCTATGTCGTTGGTGCCAATGTGGACCATGACTTGGGGCTGCTCTCCCTCCCCAAGAAGGACCCCAAAAACACGATCAGAGACATCACGGACCCTGGCACCCAGGAGGCAACACGCCAACCGTGAGTCTCTCTCGTCCCCACAGAACCTCCTATCTGTCCCCCTAACTATCGAGTCCCCAATAACTACTGCTCTGCTCCTCTTCCCCCTTCCCTTCTGAGCAGCAGGTGCCCCACTGCTTTCCCCTGGTAAGTCATTCCCCCCCCCCCCCCCAACAGTATCCAAAACGGTATACTTATTGTTGAGGGGAATGGCCACAGGGGATCCCTGCACTGCCTGCCGGTTCCCTTTCTGTCCCCTAACTGTCACCCATCTGTATTTTTCTTTTATCTGGTCAAACTCCAAGATTTCCGATGATGAGCCCTATTGTCATGGTCGAAGTGTTATGGGGTAACACCCAGTTGTTGTTAGTATTGAATAAGTCAGATTCCTAACTGGAACATTGCTGAATAGTTTTTCTTTGTTACAGAATTATATCTTACTAAAACATAAGCATGTGATATTGCAGTCTTTATTCTAATAAATAATAACTCGTGGGCGGTACGGTGGTACAGTGGTTAGCACTGCTGCCTCGCAGCGCCAGAGACCCGGGTTCAATTCCCGCCTCAGGCGACTCTCTGTGTGGAGTTTGCACATTCTCCCCATGTCTGCGTGGGTTTCCTCTGGGTGCTCCGGTTTCCTCCCACAATCCAAAAATGTGCAGGTTAGGTGAAATGGCAGTGCTAAATTGCCCATAGTGTTAGGTGAAGGGGTAAATGTAGGGGAATGGGTCTGGGTGGGTTACGCTTCGGTGGGTCGGTGTGGACATGTTGGGCCGAAGGGCCTGTTTCCACACTGTAAGTAATTAATCTAATCTAATAACACAAAAGTTCATGAACAGAGACTAAGACAAACAAAAAATGCTCTATTCTTGTATAACATAGATTCAAAGATTCTTAAACACACAGGACAAATAACCCAAACACTCTTTGTAGATTGAATAAGAACATCAGCTTTGTATCAGAATCAGTTCCCCTTGTTGCAGCTATATAAAACACTTTTTAGGCCGCATTTGGAGTATTATGTGCAGTTTTGGTCACCACACTACAAGAAGGACATGAAAGCTTTGGAGAGAGAGTGCAGAGAAGGTTTACCAAGATATTGCCTGGTGTTGAGGGCATTGGCTATGAGAGAAAGTTTTAAAAAAAAACTAGGACTGTTTTCACTGAAAAGACGGCAGATGAGAGGAGACCTGATAGAAGTCTACAAAATTATGAGAGGTGTAGAGTGGGTGGAGACTTTTTCCCAGGATTGAAGTTTCAATTGCAAGGGGGCACAGGTTTAAGGTGAGAGGGGGCAAGTTTAAGGGAGATGTGCAAGGGAAGTTCATTACACAGAGAGTGGTAGGAGTTTGGAATGCACTGCCAGAAGAGGTGGTGGAAGCAGACACATTGACAACATTTAAGAGGCATCTGGGTGGTTACATGAATAGGGAGGGAACAGAGGGATACGGACCGAATAAGGGCAGAAGGATTGTTTATAGTTTAGTTAGGGCATGATGATTAGCACAGGGCCTTGTTTTTTTTTAGATTAGATTAGATTACATTACAGTGTGGAAACAGGCCCTTCGGCCCCACAAGTCCACACCGACCCGCCGAAGCGCAACCCACCCATACCCCTACATTTACCCCTTACCTAACTTGGCAATTTAGCATGGCCAATTCACCTGACCTGCACATCTTTGGACTGTGGGAGGAAACCGGAGCACCTGGAGGAAACCCACGCAGACATGGGGAGAACGTGCAAACTCCACACAGTCAGTCGCCTGAGGCGGGAATTGAACCCGGGTCTCCGACGCTGTGAGGCAGCAGTGCTAACCACTGTGCCCACAGTTCTTTTGTTCTAGTCCAGATTACAAAGTTTATTCCAATTCTCAGGATAGAAATGCTATGCCTGTAGCAAGATCCAGTTCATTTCTGAGAGAAAGGGATGCTTTTTATCTAAGACCTTGATGGACTTGAAATATCTTGCATTACAACTCATCTGCTCGAACTAATTATTGTGATGTTCCTGACTAAACTTCCTTCCAGTTCTGTATGATCCCTGATACAGCTTCAATTCCTTCCCTTTTGTTTTGAAAGCTTCAAACCTGACTTCACTTTATCCTGACACTCCAGTCCAGGATTATTAATAACTTTTTATTTCACGGTAACTCAATCCCTATCAACTCTTTTTGTTTTTAGGTTTGGTGTTTTGCCCATTTTATTCCATTAAAAGACTTCTCAGTACCTCAGGGCTTGATACACACTTCTCTCTCAAAGGACTTCCCAGCACTGATGAAAAATGAAACGAGTTACCAAGAGAAGTTCCAGAGTCTGGAAAGTTCTCTCTACACTCCTGGGTGATTCCCTTTGAGTTGTCGCAACTTCCTACCACTTAGGATTATGGTATTGTAATTTTTATACACATGGACAAAATCATATTCTGAAGCAGAGTCAGGATTCAAAACGTTAACCCTGATTTCTCTCCACAGACGTTGCTAGACCTGCTGAGTTTCTCCAACAATTTCTGATTTCCAGAATCTGCAGTCCTTTCAGTTTTTTTAACAAATTCATACGTTTAACCTAGAATTCGAAAATTCCAAACTTGCGTTAAATGAGACATGTAAATCTCACAATTTCATCACAAAAGTGATCTTTAAAAAATATATTGAAGATTCAAATGCCATGGATTATAACTACACTCCATTTGTAAATCTCACATCATTGTGGAAGTAACGGATGTGATGGCACATTATATATTCATAACTCCTCCATTGCAGTTCCACCACCTTTATCCCGTCTCTCTCTCTCTCTCTCTCCAGATGTTGTATCTCTAGTCCCTCCCTCTTGTGTGGAGCTACTTGACAATTTAGTGGGAGTGCATGGGGAGAACCCACTGTCCGAGAAACTGCAGGTCGGATCTAAAGCTGTAAAGCTTAAGTGTGATGCTTTTTGTTGCAGTGTCGAGAGTGAGACGCTGACAGCATGCTTGCCCAGTGGAGACGAGCTTGTATCAGACGAGGAGATTGGAAACAGTTCAGAGTCTGAGGAGATCGATAGGGACATGGCTGAACAGGTATGTGTGGCAGTAGTTAAGTATGACTGGCTGGGATGGTCAGTATTTGTAGGGGAAGCATAGCATGCTAGACATGTTGGGATATCTAACTGTGATGGAGCATGGTAACTCTCACAAGTTAATGAAAACAAATTTGAAGGAATGAAGAAAATGTTGGGACTGAAGAGTTCGCATTCTTCAACAGTAGATGATTCTACCTTGTAGGTATTAAATGAAGCATCTGACAACATTGTAGATGTAATTTTACAAAGTGCTTTTAATCCAGAAACCATTCCTTTCAATAGAAAAATGGTGCATGTCGCTCTGCTGTTTAAGAAAGGTAAGAGAAGAAAACCAAGGATTCATACCTGTCATTGGGAAATTCCTCGTGTATATAATAAAAGTGCCTGAAAGACATTAGAAATCTTCAGTTAATCAGAGACAATTGATCGTGCCCGAAATATCAGCTAAAATCTCTCTCAGTTGTGGAAAATGTAGTGCATGAGGGAATAACTCTGGATGTTGTTTAGCTTCCAGAAGGCAGTTGATAAAAGTCTCTAAAGCTGGTGTTGAAGCTGACAGACATGAAGATAAGTTACTGACCTGATTTAAGAATTGGTTCAGAATAGGAGATAGGGAATAGGAACAGTGGGCAGGTTTTTGAATTGATAGCATACATTGTATGTTGTCTGTCAAGGATCTGTAGTTATTCCCTGAACAAAATTCATGGACAAAGTCATGGCAAATGTGAGATCTCCCTGTGGTCCTATGAAAGATAGAACAAGAGGTTTTCTAAACTGTGAAAGTCTCAAAGCAATGCGAGTCCAAAGAGTTTGGAAGTTTCAAGTACACTGTCATTTAAATGACATCACCAGAAGCAGATAGTTACCTAAAAGGCCAATGAAACACTGGTCTTTATAACTTAACGTCTAGAATACTAGAAGGTATTCAGCTGGTTAGACACATAATGTTCAATTCTGGACTCACAGTTCAGGAACAATACCTTGATCTGGGAATGAGTGGAGTAATGATTGACTTAAATGGTACCTGAATTCCAAGGGTTTCAAATTACAAGAAAAGATTCCACAAATGTGGGTTGCACTACCAGGAAGTTAGTACATTTTGGCAG
Source organism: Chiloscyllium plagiosum (assembly GCF_004010195.1). Lineage (NCBI taxonomy): Eukaryota > Metazoa > Chordata > Chondrichthyes > Orectolobiformes > Hemiscylliidae > Chiloscyllium > Chiloscyllium plagiosum. Next base: position 59,306,969 of record NC_057727.1, on the reverse strand, counting down.
ATAATTTGATAAGAGAATTTCAGGATATTCTATAGAATTGAGGGAGTACATACAAAGTATTATAATGGGCTGGGTTTTTGAGTATAAGGAGACATAGCCAAATGAATTTGATTCAGATCCTCCAGCAGTGATTATAGAAAAATTTCAACTGCAGAGGAGGTTAGAATACTCAGCTGTCTTACAACAGTGGTAACCAATGTCTGGATAATTGTAATTTTGAAATCTGAAATTGCTAAGAATTTTATTAACCAGGGACAGGGAAACAGAGTTCCATCATTGTGGATCATCACAATCACATGAACAGATTGGAGATTGTTTGGACCCTGTGATCACCCTATAGTTTATGGTTATGAAGTGTAGCCACAGGAACTAAATATTCCTTCACTTTCCTATAGAGTAACATTGAACTGGAAGCCTATCACATTGCAAAAGTCATAACAACTTCTGAAAGAGCGTGAGTATAAACATTTGTCAATGGGATTTTTTTACCTGCAAGTTACTCTGAATATAATGAGTTGTTACAAGTTTGTATCAGTCTGTAACGTTCTCTTTGAATCTCACAGGTACGTCAGTGTGCTGAAGCTCCTACACACAGTGAGTACAAGCTTGAATTGTCAACATTCCTTGGTGGAATGTGCGTGAATCAGTGGTGGTCACTCCTGTCCATCCTACCTGACCCCTCTCCCTATGCCAACCTCTCACCCCGATCCATGTCCTTGACCTAATCACTCCCGCTGCTCTCGGCATTCCTCCTGCACCTGACGAGATCGCTTGCCCCAGCCCTCATTTCTCACTTTGTTCCGACTCCTCACAATGCATCAGAGCCCTTCCAAACTCTGTCATAACGTCTTTTAAATTTTCTGTTTTTGATTATGGACTGAGATGAGAAAATAACTCCCTTTTAAAGCAAGGAGTGTCAAAGCATTACAGCACTTAATAAAAGCAAATAACCTGATGCTCATTGTTTATACTGTTCACAAAGTTGCCAGTTTAAAGCAGGTAGCAGTTCAGGTGAGTTGGAATCGAGGGCAGTGTACAAATGGAGATCAGGTAGTAACATGTAGCTGGAAAAGCACAGCCGGTCAGGCAGCATCCGAGGAGCAGGAGAATCGACGTTTCAGGCATAAAAAAGATTCCTGATGAAGGACTTATGCCTGAAACATCAGACGCTGCCTGACCGGCTGTGCTTTTCTTTGGCTCTGATCTCCAACATCTGCAGTCCTCACTTTCTCCTAGTAACAAGTAGCTGATTGGTCTGTGGATGAGTGATCAGTTATAAATGACAAAGGCCCGCTGTCTGCCAAAATGTTGGTTCCCAGGTAGCTGAATAGCTTACGGCTGTGAACAAGATAGTGAGAAGCCATCAGATACTTCCAAGCTCTGTCTCTGTTCTCTTACTTTGGAGTAGTTCGATCCTGACAAAAAAACAGTTTTTCCGCAGTTGTTGTGACTTTCAATGATTAAATTAGAGTCTTTTTTATAAGCGTGAGCCAGTCACGCTGTGTCTTCTACAAAACAAGTGAAAGTATTGGGGAAGGAAGACCAAAAAGCAGAGTTCTGATTGTTGCAAGACTCATCCCAGCAGACCATATGAACTGAAAAATTGAACAGCTTTCCCAGCTTCCCCTAGGCCCATATTTAGCCTATCTTCATGTGTCAGTTGCAATTTTAACTTGTCCAGTTATGTAGCGATGAGTCATAATGGCTCATCTGGAGCTAGAGTCCATCCACATCATAGTCTTTTGTGTTAAGGAGAGCAACCTGGTTTCTGAGCTTTCTGTCAACCTGGGGCTGAAAGTTGGGGAATCCTTTGTATTTTTAAAAAAACTCTTTAACTTCTATGATGACTCAGGGGACAGCAGAGATTTATTTACAGCAAACTGCCCCAGTGAGATGTGATACCCCTCACCCAATCCTGACCTCTCACCCAGTCCTAACCCCTCACCCTGTCTTGATCTCTCACCCTGTCCAGACCTGTCATCCTGTCCTGAGCCCTCTCCCTGATCCTTACCCTGACCTCTCACATTGACCCTGACCCCTCACGATGGTCCTGAGCCCTCACCCCGATCCTGATCCTTCATCTTGATCCAGATCCCTCACACTGATCCTGACCCCTCACCCCGATTCTGACCCCTCACCCCGATTCTAGACCTTCATTCTGCCCGTCAAGTGACCCCTCACCCTGATCATGGCCCTTCACCCTGCCTAAACAGGTATACTGTTTTGGATACTGTTGGGGGAAATGACTCACCAGGGGAAGGCAGCAGTTCATGGCATCGTGGCTAGCTCTAATGTAGAGAACTGCAGGAAAGAGTGGAAGGGCTATAGTCATAGAAGATTAAATAGTAAGTGGAGTAGATAGGCGGCTCTGTGATTGAAAACGAGACTCCTGAATGGTATGTTGCCTCTCAGGTGCATGGGTCAGGGATGTCTCAGATCGGCTGCAGAACATTCTGATGGGGGAGGGTGAACAGCCAGCTGTCGTGGTGCACCAATGATATGGGTAAACAATGGGATATGGTCCTACAAGCAGACTTTAGGGAGTTAGGAGCCAATTTAATCTCAGGATTGCTACCTGTGCCACATGCTGTTCAGAGTAGGAATGAAAGAAGAGGCAGGATGAATGCGTGGCTTGAGAGATGGTGCAGGAGGGAGGGGGTTCAGATTTTTGGGACATTGGGACCTGTTCTAGGGGAGGTGGGACTATTACAAATTGGGTGGTCTACACCTGGGCCGGACTGGAGCCAATGTCTGAAGGGGCGCTTGAGCTCACGCTGTTGGGGAGTATTTAAACTAATGTGGCAGGGGGCTGGAAGCAAATGAGGAGATTAGTGGACAGGAAGGAAGTTGCAACTAAAGCCTGTAAGGAACTAGATAATGAAGTCAGCGTGACTAAGGGGAAGAGTAGGCAGGAAGCAGATGATGAACTGGTGGTCTGAGATGCATTTGTTTTAATGCAAAGAAGTGTAGTGAGTAAGGTAGATAAACATAGGGCTTGGATTAGTGCCTGGGAGTATGATGTTATTGCAATTACTGAGATGGATTGAGGGAAGGGCATGATTGGCAACTAAATATCCCAGGATATAGATGCTTCAAGTGGGATGGAGAGGGAGATAAAAAGGATGGAGGAGTTGCATTACTGTTCAGACAGGACATCACAGCTGATGGAGGCCACTATGAAGGACTCAAGCAGTGAGGCAATATGGGTAGCGCGCAGAAGTAAGAAGGGTGTGGTAACAATGTTGGGGCTGTACTACAGGCCTCCCAACAGCAAGCAAGAGGTACAAATGTGTACATGGAACTTTGATTATCCGGCATTCAATTATCCGAATTTCGAATTATCCGAACAAGATTGCAAGGCCCCAGTGCTTGGCTAAACTATGTTATCTGGTATTCGATTATCTGGCATTTGATTAAGCAAATGAAATACTCCCAGTTCATATCTTTGAGATAATCAAGGTTCCTCTGTAAATGGATTATGGAAAGATGTAGGAGCAACAGGGTGGTGGTGATAGGAGTTTTTAATTTTCCCAACATTGACTGGGATTCACTTAGTGTTCAAGGTCTAGATGAAGCAGAATTTTTAAGGAGCATCCAGGAGGGTTTTATTGAGCAGTACGTAAATAGTCCAACTCGGGAAGGGGCCATACTGGTGTTGGGGAATGAGCCCGGCCAGGTGGTTGAAATTTCAGTAGGGGATTACTTTGGAAATAGTAATCATAATTCCGTTAGTTTTAGAATACTAAAGGAGAAAGACGAGAGTGGTCCTAAAGCAAGAGTGCTAAACCGGGGCAAGGCCAACTTTAGCAAAATTCGGCAGGAGCTGCAGAATATGGATTGGGAGCAGCCTTTTGAAGGTAAAATACATTTGATATGTGAAAGACTTTTAAAGAGAGGTTGATTAGAGTGCAGGACAGACATGTCCCTGTGAAAGTGAGGGTTAGAAATGGCAAGATTAGGGAACCAGGTGAAATTGTGAGGTGAGCGAAGAGGAGAAAGGAAGCATACATAAGGTCCAGAAGACTGAAAACAGATGAAGCTTTGGAAGAATATCGGGAAGGTAGGACCAATCTAAGACAAGAAATTAAGAGGGCTAACAGGGGTCATGAAATATCTTTAGCAAACAGAGCTAAGGAAAATCCCAAAGCCTTTCATTCGTATATGAGGAGCAAGAGGGTAACTAGAGAAAGTGTTGACCCACTCAAGGACAAAGGAGGAAAGTTTTGTGTGGAGTCAGAGAAAATGAGTGAGGTTCTTAATGAGTACTTTGCGTCGATATTCACCGAGGAGAGGGATGTGACGAATGGTGAGGTTAAGGATAGATCTTTGATTACTCTAGGTCAAGTTGGCATAACGAGGGAGGAAGCGTTGTGTACTCTAAAAGACATTAAGGTGGATAAGCCCCCAGGTCCAGATGGGATCTATCCCAGCTTACTGAGGGAAGTGGGAGGGAATAGCTGGGGCCTTAACAGATATCTTTGTAGCATCCTCAAACACAGGTGAGATCCTGGAGGACTGGAGAATTGCTAATGTTGTTTAAGAAGGGTAGCAGGGGCGATCAAGTTAATTATAGACTGGTGAGCCTGACGTTACTGGTAGGGAAGCTGCTGGAGAAGATACTGAGCGATAGGATCTAGTTATATTTGGAAGAAAATGGGCTTATCAGTGATAGGCAATGTGGTTTTGTGCAGGGAAGGTCATATCTTACAACTTAATAGAATTCTTTGAGGAAGTGACAAAGTTGACTGATGAGGGAGCAGATGTAGATGTCATATACATGGACTTCAGTAAGGCATTTGATAAGGTTCCCCATGGTAGGCTGATGGAGCAAGTGAAGTTGCATGAAGTCCAGGGTATACTAGCTAGATGGTTAGAGAACTTAGCAAGTTTTGAGAAGATTTATAGCTCAGGTTGAGGTTTTGGATGTTGGTTTGCTCGCTGAGTTGAAAGGTTCATTTCCATATGTTTTGTTACCTTACTAAGTAACATCTTCAGTGGGCCTCATGTGAAGCAATGCTGAAAATTTCTGCTGCACCCGATGTGGCCTCCTCTATATTGGGGAGATAGGCCACCTACTTGCGGAACGTTTCAGAGAACACCTCTGGGACACCCGGACCAACCAACCCAACCACCCCGTGGCTCAACACTTCAACTCCCCCTCCCACTCCATCAAGGACATGCAGGTCCTTGGACTCCTCCATCCCAAGTCCCTCCTCCCTACCTTTTATCTTAGCCTGCTGGACACACTTTCCTCATTCCTGAAGAAGGGCTCGTGCCCGAAACGTCGATTCTCCTGCTCCTTGGATGCTGCCTGACCTGTTACGCTTTTCCAGCAACACATTTTCAGCTCTGATCTCCAGCATCTGCAGTCCTCACTTTCTCCTCTTCATTCAGTCCTCGCCCCACATCACATTGTTCATTACTGAATTATCATTGCTCCACAACCCTTACTCTTGACCCGGCACCTTGACCTGAGCCCTTACCCTAAAAAGACCTTTGTCCTTTTCCTCCACCTTCCCTGACACCTGCTCTGCTGTCTATCCTGTCCCTGTTTCCAGTGAGGCCTTGTTGGCTGGGGTCAAGGTTGGCAGCGAGCATGCTGATGAATGGGGAAGGAGGTTGGAAGCAGGGGGGTAAGTTGGAAGAGGGCGATGTTCAATTGCCAAAGAGAACACAAAACAGGGTATTCTTGTTGAGAGCATTCTCTGATGCAGAGGGCAGATTTCACATAACAATAGTCATTTTGATCTGGACAACTTAAGTTGTTGCAGCAGTAAATGGAGTGAACTCTGAATGGGAATGTGAGTCAGGAAGGGCATATGACTGCAAAGAAACAGTTTCTCCCAGTGAGTTTGTACAGGAAAACATTCCTCTCCTCACTATCTATCACTCCTCATCAATTCTCCACTTCAGTCCCACCCTCCCTACATTGTATCTATTGGCTGTGGGATAACTTGGGTGAGTTTACACATTCAGTTTGGGTTCTTTTGTCTTCTGACAGGACTTCAGAAGAGTTGCCCTGGGGGCTGTTGATGGTGAAGCATGCCCTGTGCTGGACCGAGAAGTAGTCACTGTCATCCTGTGTGCTGTCTCTGAGCTCCTTGATCTCCACCAGGAAATACTGCAGGAGTTGGAACAGAGTGTGACTGAATGGTACATCAATAATCCCCCATCCCTATTGGAAGCCTCACTGTGGGGGATGGTGGGAAACTAACTCTTGGGTCGACCAGAGACGAGGTTCTTGCATGTTGTCACATGGTTTACTGTTTAATACCATTTTCCCGAGGAGTTCAGAGGTCACCCCGCTTGTTCAGGAGGCTAAATTAAAAATAATTGGCTGGCTTTCAGGTCTGTAGGATTGTAAGAGACAAGAAACACAAAGATGTTAATTTGCAATATGAAAGTGCAGCAGGGAACGGGTAGGTACGTTGTCTTCACCTACCGCCAGAGTTCCAGATACCACACCCTGGCCTCAGCACAGTATCTAGTGTCATAGACCCTCGCCCCTTCAATAGGCAGTTTGTACAAGGGAGTGTTGGCACAACTGGGTGTCAGGGCAAGGGGCGTTGGAGGGAATGGGGTGTCTTCGTTTTTTATGATGAAATTTGCTGATGGTAAAAGTTTGGTGCATAGACAGGGGAGGAGGTTCTGGAGGGTTTAAGAGTAAATAAATCTCCCATGCTGGCTGAAATGTATCTCAGTTTGTTGACTAAGGCAAACCAGGAAATTGCAGGGGTATTTGCAAAAAAATGTCCATTTTATAGAATCCCGACAGTGTGGGAGCAGGCCATTCAGCCCATTGAGTCCACGCTGACCCTCTAAACAGCATCCCATCAGACCCCTCCTGCCAACCTATCCCTGTAACCCTGCATATCCCATGGCTAATCCACCTAGCCTGTATATCCCTGGATACTATGAGCAATTTAGCATGGTCAATTCACCCATCCTGCACAATTTTGGACTGTGGGAGGAAACCAGAGCACCTATGGGAAACCCACGCAGATACAAGGAGAGTGTGCAGACTCCACACGGACATTGGCCCGAGGATGGAATTGAACTCCGGTTCCTTGTGCTGTGAGGCAGCCGTGCTCCCTACTGGGTCACTGAACATTCCTCTCTGAGCATTGAGAAATACCAGAGACTTAGAAGACAGCAACTGTGATATTGGTATTCAAGAAGGGAGCAAAAGTGAAACCAGGAAGCCGCACCTAAACCTATTCAGATTCCAAGATATCAACTATAACTGAGGTAGGCAATTCTGAGGGACAGAATTAATCTGCATGTGGAGCAGAAGAGATCAATCAAGAACAGTCAGTATGAGTTTGTGAAGGCTAGGTCATATCTGACCATTTTATAGAATCACAGCATGGAAACAGACCCTTCGGTCTAACATAATCCCAAACTAAACTCGTTCCACCTGCCTGCTCCTGGCCCATACCCCTCAAAACATTCCCTATTCATCTACTTATCTAAGTGTCTTTTCAACATTGTAACTGTGCCTGCATCCTCAGGAACTTCATTTCACACCCTTCTGTGTAAAAAAAAAATTGCCCCTCATGTCTTTTTAAAATCCTGTCAACTTAAAAATATCTCCCCGTGGTCTTGAAATCCTCCACCCTACGGGAAAAAAACCACCTACCATTAATCCTATCTGTAAACATCATGATTTTAGAAACCTTCTAAGATCACCTCTCAATGCTGTACCCTCCAGTGAAAAATATCCCAGCCTCTCCAGCCTTTCTTTATAACACAAATTTTCCATTCCCAGCAACATCCCAGTAAAGTTCTGTTGAAGCCTCTCAAACTTAATAATAATATCCTTCCTAAACAGGATGACCAGAACTGGACGCAGTACTCCTGAAGAGGCCTCACCAATGTCCTCAACGTGACTTCCCAACTCAAATATTCAAAAGACTGAGCAATGAAGGCAAATGTGCTAAATGCCTTTCTAAATCACTCTATCTATATGTGATGCAAACTTCAAAGAATTACGTATCTGAACCTGTAGGTCCCCCTGTTCTACAACAACACCTACAGCCTATCATTAATTGTATATGTTTTGCCCCTCTTTATGTACCAAAATGCAATACTTCAAATTTATCCAAATTGAACTCTGTGCACCAGATTTTCAGCCCATTGACCCATTTGATCAAGATCCCTTTGTAATTTTAGAATTTCACTCTGTAATATGCCACCAGTTTTTGGTGACGTCCGCAAACGTACTAACGATGCCTTCCAATTTCTCATTCAAATCATTTATGTAAATGACAAACAAAACCCAGAACCAGTCCCAGTGGAACACTGCTGGTGTCCAGTCTGAAAAGCAACTTTCTACCACCACTCTCTGTCTCCTGCCATTAAGCCAATTGGCAAGCTCACCCTGAATCCCATGTAAGCAAACTTTACAAGCTGGTCTACCATGCGGAATCTCTCAAAGGCTTTACTAAAATCCAAGTGAACAACATCTACTACTCTGTCCTCATCACTGTTTTTGGAACTTCCTCAAAAAAACTCAATTGAGTTTGTAAGAGATGAGTTCCCTTGCACAAAACGATGTTTACTATTCTCGATCAATTTTGTCCCTCTAAATGTTTACAAATCCTATCTTTTATCATCACCTCCAACAACGTACCCACGACCAAAGTCAGACCTACAGATCTGTCATTGCCCAGTTTCTCCTTACAACCCTTCTTAAACAAAGACAAAATATTAGCCACTCTCCAGTCATCAGACACCTCCTCTGTAGTTATAGATGATATAAATATTTCTGGAAGGGGCCCCCAGTTTCTTCCCTTACTTACCACTATGTTCTGACATGCATTTGATCAGATTCCAATGACTTATCCACCTTTATATTTTATAAGATCTCCAGAACTTCCTCTTCTGCAATGTGAACTGATTTTAAAATATCAATATTTAGTTCCCTAAATTTTCTAGCCTCCGTTTCTTTCTCCACACTAAAGATTGATGCAAAATATTCATTTAATATCTCTCTGATCACCTGGGTTCAACACAAAAATAACCTCTTTGATCTTTAAATGGCTATCTGTGGTTACCCTTCTACTCTTAATGTACTTGTAGAATCTCTTTGGATTACCCTTAACTTTATCTGCCAATGCTAACTCACTTGCTAATGCAAATCCCCTCTTTGCTTTCCTGATTTCTTTATTAAGAATGCCCCTACACGCCATATATTGATTTACAGCTTCATTTAAACCCTGTTGTCTATGTCTAATATAAGATATTTTATTCTTGACTAGAATCGCAATATCTTCATCCATCCATTGTTCCTTATTCTTACCAGCCTTATCCTTCACTCTAAGAGAAACATAATGCCTCTGAACTCTCATCATTGCAATCTTGAAACCTCTCACTTGTCAGATGTCCTTTACCTGCGAACAGTTTACTGTCATTAACTTTTGAAAGTTCTTGTCTTGCACCATTAAAATTTACCTTACTCCAATTAAAATCTTTAACTTTTATGGAAGGCTTATCCTTTTCCGTAAACCATTTTAAAATGAATAGAATTGTGACTCATAGCGTTCCCCGACTTCCACTGGTAAGGTGAAGGAGCCTTGGATGACAAGAGAAGAGGATCTTCTCAACAAAAGAAGGTCAAATTTTGCTCATTCTCTTGGAACATCCACACAGAAATAAGACTGATGAACTTTGAGCATGGATTAGTACTTGGAACTATGATGTTGTGGCCCTACGGAGATATGGATTTCACAGGGGCAGGAATTGTTGCCACACGTTTCAGTCTTTACATCTTTGAAAAAGAATGGGGGGGGGGTGGTAAAAGGAGGGTGGGGAGTAGCATTGTTAATTAGTTCATCACCGCTGCAGAACAGGAGGTTGTTGAGAAGGGTTTGTCTACTGAGTCAGTATGGGTGGAAGTCAGTAACAGGAAAGGAGCAGTCACTTTATTGGGTGTTTTCTATATACTCTCTAATAGCAGCAGAGAGATAGAAGAACAGATTCGACAGCAGATCTTGGAAAGGTGCAGATGTAACAGAGTTGTTATGGGTAAGTTCAACTTCCCCAGTATTGATGGGAACCTCCTTAGTGCAGATGGTCTGGATGGAGCCGATTTTGTGAGGTGTGTCCAGGAAGGATTCCTCACTCAATATGAAGATAGGCCGACTAGGGGAGAGGCCATATTGGATTTGATGCCAGGCAACGAGCCAGGCCAGGTGTCAGATCTCTCAGTGGGAGAGCATTTCGGAGACAGTTACCACAATTGCCTCACTTTTACCATAACCATGGAGAGGGATAGGAACACTCAGTATGGGAAGGCATTTAATTGAGGGAGGGACAATTATCCTGCTATTATACAGGAGCTGTGGTGTATAAATTGGGAACAGTTCAATGGGAAATGCAAAACAGAGATGTGGAAGCTGTTTAAGGAGCAATTGTTGCGAGTGTTGGATAACTTTGTCCCACTGAGACAGGCAAGGACTGGTAAGGTGAAGGAGCCTTGGATGACAAAAGAAGAGGAGCTTCTCAACAAAAGGGAGAAGGAAGCTTGCTGAAGGTTGAGGAAGCAAGGATCTGGCACAGCTTTAGAGGATTCCAGGGTAACTTGGAATGGTCTCAAAAATGGACTGAAGAGATCTAGAAGGGGATGCAAAAAAACCATGGCAGGAAGGATTAGGGAAAACCTAAAGGTATTCTACACTTACATGAGTAAGAGAATGATTGGGAGTGGGTAGGATGGATCCGGGATAGTGGTGGGAACTTGTGCCTGGAGTCTGAAGAGGTAGGGGAGGTCCTAAATTAGTTTTCTTGATAGTGAGAACACCGTGAACCAGGTTAAAAGGCTTGAACAGATCGATATTAAGAAAGTGGGTGTGCTGGAAATTCTGGGAAGCATCAAGATAGATAAGTCCCCAGCGCTGGTCCAGATAAATCCAAGGGTACTATGTGAAGTGAGGAATGAGATATCAGTGCCTCTGGCAATGATCTTTGCATCCTCACTCTCCATGGGCAGTAGCACTGGGTGATTGGAGGGAGGTGAATGTTGTTCCTCTTGTTCAAGAAAGGGAATAGGGAAATCCCTGAGAATTACAGACCAGTCAGTCTTACGTCTGTGGTAAGCAAGGCACTGGAAAGGATTCTGAGACATTGTTTTTCCAAATAGTCATAAATCCTAAGTTTGATTAAAGGTAGTCAGCATGAGGAGCAGGTCATGCCTTACAAGCCTTATTGAGTTCTTTGAGGATGTGACAAGTTGACGAAGGTTGAGCAGTGGATATGGTGTATATGGATTTCGGTAAGGCATTTGATAAGGTTCCCCATGGTAGTCTTTTTCAGAAAGTTAGGAGGTATGGGATACGGGGAAATTCTGGATACAGAATTGGCTGGCCGATAGAAGACAACAAGTGGTAGTGGATGGAAAGTATTCCGCATGGAGGTCGGTGACCAGTGGTGTCCCGCAGGGATCTGTTCTTGGGTCTCTGCTCTTTGTAGGTATTATAAGTTACTTGAATGAAGAAGTGGAAGGGTGGGCTAGTAAGTTTGCCGATGACACAAAGGTCAGTGGTGTTGTATATTGTGTTGAGGGCTGTTGCAGGCTACAACAAGACATTGACAGGATGCAGAGCTGGGCTGAGAAGTGGCAGATGGAGCTCAATCTGGATAATTGCAAAGTGATTCATTTTGGAAGGTCAAATTTGAATGCTGAATACAGGGTTAAATACAGGATTCTTGGCAGTGTGAAACAGCAGGATCTTGGGGTCCATGTATACAGATCCCTCCATAATTGATAGAGTTGTTAAGAAGGCTTATGGTGTTTTGGCTTTCATTAACATGGGGATTGAGTTCAAGAGCTGCGAGGTTTTGCTGCAGCTCTATAAAACCCTGATTAGACCACACTTGGAATATTGTGTTCAGTTCTGGTCACCTCATTACAGGAAGGATGTGGATGCTATAGAGACATTGCAGAGGAGATTTACCAGGATGCTGCATGGATTGGAGGGCTTATGTTATAAAGATAAGTGTTATATTGAGTGAGCTAGGGCTTTTCACACTGGAGAGAAGAAGGAAGAGAGGTGACGTGATAGATGTGTACAAGGTAATGAGAGGCATAGATAGAGTAGATGGCCAGAGACTTTTCCCCAGGGCAGAAATGGCTGTCATGAGGGGTCATCACTTTAAGGTGATTGGAGGACTGTTATAGGGGAGATGTGAGAGGTAGGTTCTTTATGTACAGAGTGGTGGGTGTTTGGAATGCACTGCCAGTGGTGGTAATCGAGTCAGAGACATTAGGAACATTTAAACGAGCTGGACGAGCACATGTAAATTGAGGGATGTTTTTGCAAGGTTTGTGAACGTTTGTAGCTCAGGTTGAGGTTTAGGGTTTAGGTTTGCTCGCTGATGTTGGTTAGGGGTGTGTAGGTTAGGTTGATCTTAGAATAAGGCCCATGATGGCACAACATCATGGGTCGAAGGGCCTGTACTGTTCTATGTTCTATATTGCTAAAGAATTTTCTTGAACACATTTGACAAATTCTTCACCATCCAAACCTTTAACAATATTGTAGTCCCAGTCAATGTTTGGAAAATTAAAATCCCCCATTATTACAAACTTCTTATCCTTAAATATATCTGAGATCTGTGTACTATTTGTTTCTCAATTTCTCTGTCTATTGAGGGGGCCTATAGTACAATCTGATCAAGGGTAATCTTTCTTATTTCTAATTTTTATCCATATATTTTCACTGGATGATTTTTCAGAAATACTTCTCCAGTTATAGCCATTATACTGTCTTTAATCAAAACACAATTCTCCCTCCTTTCTTGCCTCCTTTTCTATCCTTCCTACAGAATCTAAAATCCAGAACACTGAGCTGCCAGTCCTGTCTATCCCTCAGCCAGGTTTCTGTAATAGTTACAGTGTCCCAATCCCATGTTCCTCAGCATGCTCTGAGTTCACCAGCCTTAGCTGTAAGACCCCTTGCATTGAAATAAATGCAACGTAATTCTTCAGAGTTACTATGTTCTCTGACTTTCTTTTGTCTTTTTCTAATTGACTTGCTCTTTTCACATTCAGAACCTTCCGCATCAATCTTTCTATTTATACTGCTACTTAGAATTCCTCCAAACCTGACCCCCTCAAACTCTCTAACAGTATGAAGTCTCCCTTAATGGAAGTACTAAATCTCCGTGCTAAGATATTGGTACCATTCCAGGTTTTTTACGTCCCAGAAGAGATTCCTGGTGTCCAAAAATTTGAATCCCTGAACAATACACTGCCTCTTCAGCGTTGATTTATCTCCTTTCTCCTTTTGTTCCTTCCCTCTTTCGAGTTTGGCATCAGGAGTAAACTACTTTTAAGTTTCTGGTTTTTAATCTTTTACCTAACCTCTTATATTCAGTCTATAAAGCTTTAACCTTTCCATAAAAATGTCATTTCTACCAATCTGTACAATAATTACTGGCTTCTGCCCTTTAACAATATGTTTGAAATGTTTAGAGATGTCCTTAATCTGAGCACCAGGGAAGTGACATACATTTACGCTCACTACCACAGAATCTCCTGACTGGAGAGTCCCAATAATAATTATTCTTTTAAATTTTGTTAAACACTGCCTAACATAAGAATCATTCCTACTGACTGCTCCTTCTAATTTCCTCTGAGAGATAATTCCTTTCAACAGTCCCCAAAACTGAACACCATCAGAGACTTCTATACTATATTCTTATGTATCCTGACAGTCACCCATCTATCTGACTGACCTTGATTTGTAATCACTTTTCTAAATTAACTAGCCATCTAAGTCTATGCCTTTTACATGCCCTCGATAACATTACGCCTAAAAAAAAATCACTTTCAATAAAACCTTGCATATAAAATAAACTACCTTTCATTACCAACAGAAAGTAATGATAAAAATGCAAAATATTTTAAAAAAATCAAACATATAAATCTTAAATGTAATGAATAACTTCGCTGATTCACTGAATTAAAATAATTACTATTTGATAAATTCCACAAATAAAAAAATTGTTTCCAGAGTTGATCATGTGTATAAGCCCCAAAATGAAAACACAACTCTACTTTTTAAAAAAAACACTCTTCAGCCAGTCAAAAAAAACTCTTGCACTGTAAAAACAACTCTCCTCAAAATGCATTTTTTTAAGCTTCTAAATTAGAGAAAAAAAATTCAACCATTTACTGTAGGCCTCTGAAAAAAACTTGTTAAAGTCTGTTTTGAAAAAAAAACTTGCATTGATTTTTCTTGATTGCTAAAGAAACAAAATAATTAAAGATCATAGACTTTGAGTCTACTTAGACTTCAGCAAGGCTTTTCGTATGGAAGTCAATCTGGATAAATGTGAGGTGATGCACATGGGCAGGACAAACAAAGCAAGGATCCTGGAAGGACCAAGGATCAGAGGGACCTTGTTGTGTGTGTGTGTACACCATCTGTTAAGGTATCAGGGCAGATGGATAAAATGGTTACAAAGGCATATGATATACTTGCCTTTATACCCGAAGTAGACAAGCTGGAGGCTGGAAGAACACAGAAAGCCAGGCAGCATCAGGAGGTGGAGAAGTTGATGTTTTGGGTATAACCCTTCTTCAGGACTGGGGGTGGCTGTAGGCAGGGTGGTGAAGGTGGAACTGCATAGGCCACAGCGAGAGCATTGTGTGCAGTTCTGGAATCCACATTAAAGGAGGGATGTGATAGCACTGGAGCAGTTGCAGAGGAGATTTACCAGGGTGTTCCCTGGGCTGGAACGTTTCAGTTATGAAAAGAGTTTGGACAGATCGGAGTTGTTTTCCTTAGAGCAGAGGAAATTGAGAAATAGGAGAAAGTGAGGACTGCAGATACTGGAGAGTCATAGAATTGAAAAGTGTGGTGCTGGAAGTACACAGCAGGTCAGGCAACATCCGAGGAGCCGGAGAGTCAATGTTTCGGCCATAAGCCCTTCATCATGATTGAAGTATATAAAATTATGACGGGCACAGATAGGCTAGACAGCAAGAAACATTTCCCCTTGATGGAGAGATCAATGACAAGGAGTCATAAATTTAAGGTAAGGTAGTGAGGGAATGTGAGGAAAAATGTTTTCACCCAAAGTGTGGTGGGAATCTGGAACTCACTGCCTGTGAGGGTGGTAGAAGCAGAATTCTCACTGAAGAAGCACTTAGATGTGTACTTGCAATGCCAAGGCACACAAGGCTGATAGGCATGTGATGGAAAATGGGATTAGAGTAGTCAAACATTTGTTTTTGACAGGTCCTAACTCAACCGGCTGAAATTATTGTGCTGCTATTTGGGATATATGTGTAAAATGCTTTGTACGTTGCAGTGAATGATACAATCCATGTTATGGTGGACATCCAGGTGTAAGTTATCCACGTATGATACACTGTGTGCAACCCAATGTTGATTATGGGATATGACAGGGATATTTTGAGCAGGAAAGCAAACAAGAAACTGAAAAAAAAATCAATGTATTTGAAATGTGATGCGAAGAGCAGTGTCACAAGGAGGCAAGGCAGCACAAGCCAAACGGAAGTTTTGCCTCAGATGAAAGAAAGGCCAAGCTTGCTGAAAACCATTTCCAAAAGAGCATTGTTACTGCTTTCACATTTGACTAGAGGATCCTGTGGCAAAATGTTCATCAACACCATATTGGATTCCCTTGAAGAGAACTGGACACCAGAGAAGAATATAGATTGACAACAGCAAAGACTGGTGTGAAAAATCTAAAGAGGACCGTGTACAGTTTTATTTAACAAGGGATATAATTGCATTGGATGCAGTTCAGAGATGATTCACTCCTATTTATAAAGAGATGGTCTTACGGGGAAAGGTTTAGTAAGCTGGATTCTCTGGAGGCCAATGTTTGGGCTTTTGTGGAGCATGATAGGATAAATGCTGAGAATGTGTTTCTCCTCATGAGGGAATCTAGAACTAGGGGCACAGTTTAAATGTACGGGGTCTCACAGTTAAGATGGAGAAAAGGAGGATTTAATCCTCTTCGAAAGCCACCAATGTTTGGAATTCTGTACCTCAGCGGAGACTGATTTGCAGCATATTTTCAAGACTGAGTTACACAGATTTTTGATCGCCAAATGTTTATGGAGAATGGGCTTGAGGTGGAGTTAAGGTCAAGATCAGATTGGCCATAAGTGTGTTGAATGGCGGAACACATTCTAGGTGCTGTGTAACCTTTTCCAGCTCCCATCCCTCATGCTCTAATGGTCTTCAGGATGTAAACGATTTCCGGGTTGTGGTGAAAAATTTGGGTGGGGTATGGCTAGATATGTTACTCTCCCCATCCTCTACAATCCATCCACACATGACAGTATCAATAGGGATGATCACCACACAGTTCTGTGGAGATAAATTTCCACTCTCACATTAAGGATACCCTCCATTGCGTTGTGTGGCACAGAATAGGACAGACTTTGAGCAGATCTAGCATTTCAAAGCTGGACATCCATCAGGTGCTATGGGTCATCCACAGCAGCAGAATATATAACCTCATGGCCCAGCATATCCTCCACTCAACCACTACATCAAAGAGATGTGCAGATCAACCCTGATTCAAAGAAGAGTGCAGAGTCGGGTGGTGCATACGAGGGCGGCACGATGGCTCAGTGGTTAGCACTGCTGCCTCACAGCGCTAGGGCCCTGGGTTCGATTCCAGCCTCGGGTGACTGTGCTTAGAGTTTGCACATTCTCCCCGCCTCTGCATGGATTTCCTCCGGGTGCTCCGGTTTCCTCCCACAGTTCAAAGATGTGCAGGTTACGTGAATTGGCCACGCTAAATTGCCCCACAGTGTTCAGGGATGTGTAGGTTAGGTGCATTAGTCAGGGGAAATGTAAAGTAATAGGGTAGGGGAGTGGGTGGGATACTCTTTGGAGAGTCAGTGTGGACTTATTGGGCCGAATGGCCATTTCGTACTCTGTAGGGATTCTATGTAGGGATCTTAAAAGTGAGGTGAAGCTCCAAGCACTTGTTAAATACAAGAAGAAACATAAAGTGGTAGATGGAGCTAAAGGATCCAACAATGCAGAGATCAGACCTAAGCTCTACAATCCTACCATTGTCATGCAAAAATTAAAAACTTGCTGCTAAAGGAGGCTCCGTAAGTATTTCCATCCTTGGTTGTTGGGGTGGAAAGGAAAATGAGTGTTGCTGTTAGAGGTTAGTCATGTCAGCTCCAGGACATCTCTGCAGGAGTTCCTCAGGGTAGTGTCCGAGGCCCAGCCTTCTTCAGCTGCTCCATCATAAGGTCAGAAGTGGGAATGTTTACTGATGATTGCACAGTGTTCAATGCCATTTGCAACTGAAACAGTTCATGATAAATGGCAACTTACATTTGTGCCACACAAGTGCCAGGTAATGACCATCAGCAACAAAACAGAGTCCAATCATCTCCCCATTGATGTTGAATAGTGTTGCCCCACTATCAATATCCTGGGGGTTACCATTGACCAGAGACTGAATTGGACTGGTCATATAAATACAGTCACTCCAAGAGCAGGTCAAAGACTGGGAATTCAGCAGCAATAATTCACTTCCTTCTGAGTGCTTGGTACAAGGGAACAAATCAAGAGTGTGATTTAATACTCCTCACTTGCAGGATAAGATGCAGCTAAAACAACACTCAAGAAGCTTGACACCGTCCAGACCAAAAGAGCCCACTTGATTGGCACCACATCCACTCCCTTTACCACTGATGCTCGGTCTGTCAGTGTGTGCCATCTGTATGATCTATAAAATGCACTGCACAAATTCAGTAAAGGTTACTCCAATAGCAGTTTCCAAATCCACAGCTACTTCCACCCAAAAGGACAAGGGCAGCAGACACATGAGGACACTACTGCTCTAGGTTCTCCCCAGGCTATACATCATCCTGACATGGAACATTATTACTGTTCCTGACCTGTCGCTGGATCAAAACCCTAAAATCCCTTCCAAGGGAGTTCCTACACAAATCAAGGGACTCACCAAAAAAATCTAAAGGCTATTAGTGATGGGCAAGTATTGCAGCTCCCGGTAGCCAGTGGCACTGACATCCTGTGAACAAAGCACTTTAAACAGGATCATAACATGTTGGATTGAGTGGGGAATCCGGAGAATGGCGGGGGTTATATGGGGGGTATGGGGTGGGGAAGATGGAGTTTGGTGTGTGATGGTGAACCACGAGTGACTGCTGCATTATCTGACTGAGTCCATACCTTTCTACCATCAGGGAGCAGGCGGCTCCATGTTTGGCGCATGTGATCTTAGCCCGAGGGCCCAGACTGAGTGTGTACTCCAGGTATATTGAGCAATTTGAACATAACCTCGCAATCCTGGAACAATCCTGTAGCAACTCACGAGGGCTTTCCACAAGACTGCTGGAGTTTGAGGTAACATTCTGAGAATTGTCTCCCAGCAATTCACTCAAATCCTCAAAACCTTTTAACACCTTTATTAACCTTTACAGACATATGACATGTCTGCTTACCATCCATCTGCTCTTCCCGAGATCTGAACTAGCTCCCATTAACACTGTCATTGTCACTATCAGTTCTACTGAGATAAATCACTTCACGTTCCCAAAGCGAGAATTCCAGCTGTCATGTTTTAGCCCTTTTCACCATCTTAGCATCATCTCTTTGCAGCCTGTGTTGCCATTTTACAGCATGAAATATTTCTCCTCCTGATGTGACAGAGTTATTGGCTGGATGGAAAAAGGAGAGAAATGGTGATGTCTTGATGGAGAGTGGGGATAAATGAGGAAGGTTGTTTGGATGAGCATTGGGGTAAACGAGAAGTGTTGGCTGTATGAAAATGGGCTGGAAGTGGGTACTGCAGATGCTGGAGAACAGAGTCAAGATTAGAGTGGTGCTGGAGAAGCACAGCAGGTCAGGCAGCATCTGAGGAGCAGGAAAATCGACATTTCGGGCAAAAGCTCTTCATCAGGAACCTGATTCCTGATCTGGGCTTTTGCCTGAAACATCGATTATTTTTTTCCTGCTCCTTGGATGCTGCCTGACCTGCTGTGCTTCTCCAGCACCACTCTAATCTTGTATGAGTTTTGGGGTGAGTGAGGAGTGTTGGCTGGATGGTTCATTGGGGTGAGTGAGGAGTGGAGAATGGGGGTGAATGAGGTGTGTTGGCTGGATGGAGAATGGGGGTGAATGAGGTGTGTTGGCTGGATGGAGAATGGGGGTGAATGAGGAGTGTTAGCATGGAAGGGAAGAAGGCAAATGAGTGTTGGCTGGTTATGAACGAGGTACCTAATGAATACATTTTTAAAAACTGCAGATGCTGGAAATCAGAAACAAAAGCAGAAATTGCTGGAAAAACTCAACAGGTCTTGCAGAATCTGTGGAGCGAAAGCAGAGTTATCGTTTCAGGTCCAATCAGCTGAATGATATAGAGGTTGAGTAGATTAAGGTTATTTTCATTACAAAGACGGAGTTTGAGGACCTGATTGAGGTCTACAAAATCGTGAGAGGTATAGACAGGGTGGATAGCAAGAAGTTTGTTTCCCAGAGTGGGGGACTTGGTTAGATTAGATTAGATTACATTAGATTACTTACAGTGTGGAAACAGGCCCTTCGGCCCAACAAACCCGGGTCTCTGGCGCTGTGAGGCAGCAGTGCTAACCACTGTGCCACCGTGCTGCCCACACCACTGTGCCACCATGCCGCTCACTACCACTGTGCCACCGTGCCGCCCACACGGGGTTACTCGGGGTTATGACTTCAAGGTTTGAGGGGAAAAGTTTAGTGGAGATATGTGTGGAAAGTTCTTTACACAGAGGGTGGTGGTGCCTAGAACACATTGCCGGTAGAGGTGGGCACAAACTGCTCCTCGGATGCTGCCTGAACTGCTGTGCTCTTCCAGCACCACTAATCCAGAATCTGGTTTCCAGCATCTGCAGTCATTGTTTTTACCTTGTCATTTAAGATGTGTCTAGACAGGTACATGAATGGGCAGGGAGCAGAGGGATACAGATCCTTAGAAAATAGGCAGCAGGTTTAGATAGAGGATCTGGATCGCGCAGGCTTGGAGGGCCGAAGGGCCTGTTCCTGTGCTATAATTTTCTTTGATTTTTTTTCTTTGTTCACAATTGTTCACAATAATTAGCTGGTTGGGTAATGGTGATAAATGAGGAATACTGTTTGGATGCAGAATATGGGTAAATGGGGAGTGATAGCTGGACAGAGAATGGGATTAAAAATGGAGTGTTGGCTGGATAGTGACTAAGGGTAAATGAGGAACTTTGTAGGATGGCAGTTGTGATAGATAAAGGAGCTTTGGCCAGTGGGTTATGGAGGAAATTGATGTTGGCTGAGTGAAGAATGTAGATAAATGAAGAGTGTTAGTTGGTGGGAAATGGGGGTAAAAGGGAATTGCAGACAGGATGGGGAATAGGAGTAAATTATGAGTTCCTGGCTGGTGGAGAATAGGGGAAAAACAAAATGTTGGCTGGATTGTAATGAGAGTAAATGACAGGTTTTGGCTGAATGGGAATGGGGGCAAAGGAGGAGCATTGTTTGGATAGGGATTAGGGTAAATGAGGAGTATTGGCTAGGTGGACAATGATCTTAAAATGGAGTGTTTGCTGGATGGCGGAATAAAGTAAATGAGGATATTGACTGGATGGCAATTGGGATAGATGTGTACCATTGGCCAGTGGGCTATGGGTAAATGAATGTTGGCTGTGTGAGGAAAATGAATAAATGAGCATTGGCTGGTGGAACACAGTAAGGCATGGATGTTTGTTGGAAAGGAAATTGGGTAATTTAGGAGCGCTGGCTGGATCAGAATGGGGTTAAATAATTATTGGCTGGATGGAGTATATATGGGTAAATGAGCTGGATGGAAAATGGGGGTAAAAAGGGAGTATTGGCTAGATGGAGAATGAATGTAAAAGAGTGTCGGCTGGATAGGGAATGGAGTAAATGAGGAGTATTGGTTGGATAGGGAATGAGGGGAAAGGAGTGTTGGCTGGACTGGGAAATGGGGATAAAGGAGTGTTGGCTGGATGGAGATGGGGGTAAATGACTAGTTGGCT
The DNA here is from genome assembly GCF_004010195.1 of Chiloscyllium plagiosum. Lineage (NCBI taxonomy): Eukaryota > Metazoa > Chordata > Chondrichthyes > Orectolobiformes > Hemiscylliidae > Chiloscyllium > Chiloscyllium plagiosum. Next base: position 59,285,932 of record NC_057727.1, on the reverse strand, counting down.
ATACAGGGAATGGGGTAAGAAAGGAGGTTTTGATTGGGGAATGGTGGTAATTGAGTATTGTTTTGATGGGGATTAGGGGTAAATGAGTGTTAACTGGATAGACAATGGGGTTAAACTGGTAGTGTTCATTGTGTGTTGAGTGGTGGTAAATTGCTATTGACTGGGTGTAAAAAGAGGATAACTGAGGAGAGTTGGCTGTGTAGGTGAATGGGCTAAATTGCTGGTAAAGAGAATTGTTGGATGGGGAATGTGGTTGGAAGAGGAATGTTGGCTGGATATGGAATCGGGGTAAATAAAGAGCATTGCTGGATTGGGATTAGGGAGTGATTGAGGAGTGTCGGTAGGATGGGGAATGTAGGTAAATAAAACATGTTGGCTGGTCAGGAGAGGGAGTAAGTGTGGAGTGTTGGTACCGAGGGAAAGAGAGTGAATGAGTGTTGGCTGGTTATGAAAGGGGGTATCTGAGGCTGTTGGGAATGAGAGGTAAATGTGGTGTGTTGGCTGGATCGGCAATAAGGATAAAAGAAGAGTGTAAGCTGGAGGGGGAATGATGCCAAAAAGATGCATCGGGAAAGAGGGTGTTAGAGGAGTGTTGGCTGGATGGAGGTATATTGAGTGTTGGCTGGATGGAGGTATATTGAGTGTTGGCTGGATGGAGGTATATTAAGAGTGTTGGCTGGGTTGGTTGTTGGGGTCAATGAGGTGTATTTGCTGGGTAAGAAATGGGATAAATGCTTATTGGCATAATGCGGAATGGGGTAAATCAGTGTTGGCTGGGTGGGGATAGGCAGTAAATGAGGAGTGTTGGCTGGGGGGAGAATGGGTGCATTTGTGTGGAGAAACATTTATCCAGGGTTTAATGAGAATGTGCAGTTTGCAGCTACAGGCAGTGGTTAAAGTGAATCTTATTATCACATTTAAGGTGTAGCTAGACACGATTATGAGGGACAACAGAATCGAGGATTGCACTGACTGAGTCATGGTTGGGAGGATGGGAACAGGCTCAAAAGGAGCATACATGGTCTTTCTCAGTACTGTATGTCTGATGTAATTCTATGTCAGTATTGTTTAAACCTTGAGCAAGTTATTGTCACAGGCATCGAACAGGGATGATTCCAGAACTGAACCCTGTGGGACTCCACACCCACTTCCGTCTCCTTCTGAAATATTGCTCTGAAATTTGTTCTCCTGTCTGATGCATTAATGCAGTTTACTCACCCTCCTCCCTTTTCACCGTCTTTATCTCCTGGAGCAAATTCCTATGTGTTACTTTGTCCAAGATTTTCCTAGTGTGCATGTACACCACATCCACTCCATTTCCCATCTACAATGTTGTTACTTCCTTCAAGAATTCCATTGTCTTTGCCAGACTTTCTGTTTTAAAATCTCCTTTGGCAGTTTCTAATTCCCTTCTCTTTCTCATAATGCATTGTCATGTAGCCCTCAATCAAAGACTCGAAAGTTATGCCTCTTGCAGACGTGAAGTTATTGGTCTGATCATGTTGGGATTAACTCAGTCCCCAGAATGCCAGAGCAATATAAAACAGAGGAGCAGTTTGTGAGCATCATGTTTGTACCACTTCTTCAGAAAAGCTTGCAAAGTATTTCCTTTTTGAGTATTTATCCATTCTGTTGTGAACATTTCTATCTTTCTGACAGCACATTTGAGATCAGCACAGTTCACTAACTCATTTGCCAGTGGAAACACATACTTATTCATTTACTCAAAGCCTATCATAATTCTGCATCAAAATCTCTCTACTTAAAAAATTGCAGCTGGTACAAAAATTGATAAGGTAATTAACAGTAACTAGGAAGTGCAGAAAGTTATCAATAGACTGATGAGCTGGGCAGAAAACTGTCAATCGTATTTCAATGTGAAGAAGGGTGGGGTGATGCACTTGCTGGAAATCAAATGAGAGAATCCACAATCAATACTAAGAAATGTAGAGGGACATTGAATCCCTGACAGTAGTAGGGCAGGTAGAAAATTTGTTGAAGAAGCATGTGGAATCTCATCCTTAGACATAAGAGCAGGGAGGTTTTGCTGGAACTATTATATCACCGACTGAATAGTTCTGGGCACTACATTACAACAAGTATGAAATCGCACCAAGTGAGGCCGCAGGGTAAAATTTTCAAAGATGTAGCCAAGATTAGAGAATTGCTGCCATGAGGAAAAATTGGATTGGCCGAGATTTATTTCCTTGCTGCAGAGGAACTGAACAAAGTCGTGTCAAATTATGAATTACTTCATCCTATATTAAATTTCGTGCGAACGTACATCTGACCAATCGGCTAAGGGAAACAGCTGCTTTCCATTCACCCTGTCCAAGCCCCTCCCAATCTTATACACCTCTATCAGGTCCCCCCACCCTGCTCCAAAGGAAATAACCTGAGCTCATCCAATCTGTCTTCGTAACTGAAATTTTACATCTAAGGCAATATCCTGGTGAATCTCCTCTGCACTCCATACCTTGCAATCACATCCTTTCTATAGTTTGGTGACCAGAACTGCACATAGTACTTGAGCGGTGGTGTAACCAAAGTTCAGCTCCAACATGATCTCCCTGCTCTTATAATCTATATTGCAGCTGAAAAAGTGAAGTGTCTTGTATGCTTTCTTAATTATCCTATTAATCACTCCAGTCACCTTCAGCGATTTGTGGATTGGCACCTCTGTTACTCTGACCCTCCTAGTGTCCTGCTATTCATTAAGTAGTCCCTTGTCTTGTTCATTTTTGGAAAGTGTGTCACCGCTCATCTGACCAATCTGTTTATACCCTCCTGTAACCTCAAAAATCTCTTCACTGTCAGTCACCAGCCAATAATTGTGCCGTCCTCACACTAATCATCCCTCCCACGTTCTCATCTGCAGCTTTTCTGAAAAGTAAGGGACCCTGTGGTATGCCACGGTATACTGGACTCCAGCCACACAAACACGCTTCTCCACCTCCTGTCAGTAAGCCAATTTTGCTAATTTACTCCCATGAGCTTTTACTTTCTTTATCAGTTTCCATGTGGGGCCTTGTCAAAAGCCTTACTGGAATCCACGTAGACTACGTCAGCTGCCTTACCCTCATCCAAGCACTTCGTCATCTCCATGAAAAGTTCCACCAAATTTGGTAGGCATTGGTACTGGGACCTCAACTATTTATAATCCATATCAGTGACTCCGATGAAGGGACCAAAGTTTGGTTGCTGTGAATCAGCCCATAATCATATTGAGATAAGACCCCAGAATACTGGAAGTTCATCTCGATTGCAAATCAAAACCGAACCTTGCTCTTAAGCAGCTCAAGGCTGAAATCCTGGCAGGGGAGAGGGATGAAGTCAATGATTAGGAACCAAGATTTGTGAGTGGGATTGAAGCTAATCATTAACTACGGGAGCTTTCCGCTTCTCAATCTGTCCATCATGTCAGTCTGGATAGTTCTTCTCCTGCTTTGATCCTTTGCTTTCCTTTCAGTTTAACTAACCTCAGCACCTTGGTGCATTTGACTATATTGAAACTGTTAGATGAGTCAAGTTGTCAATGTTAATTATCTCAAGTTTTCTTTGCATTCTGCAACTTTCTGCCTCTCAGCATATTCGAGATTAAGTTCCTTCCAGATTCAGTTATCTCCATAAAAAACATAAAGTCCAGCGACTATAGCATGTTTAATTGAAAGTTGAGATGCTGTTCCTTAAGTTTGCACTGGAGCAATGCAGCAGACCAAGGGCAGAGATTCAGATATCCAATGAGGGGTCACTCAGTCTCTGTTTGGTCTCTCAAATGTGGAAGCAATCACATTATGAGGTGTGAATATAGTAAACCAGATTGAACGGAGCAACATAAATCATTGATCCACCTGGAAAGTGGGTTTTGGAGCTCTGAGTGAGGAGAGAGGGAATAAGGACAAACATTACTCGTTCTTTATGAAAAGATGACATGGAAGGGGGTTGAGGTCCTGTGAGGTGATAGAGATTTTGACCAAGGTGTGGTGGAGGGAACGAAAATGGGGAGCGGAAGATGTGGCACCATGCTGGATTTGCTGGTGGAAGTTGGTCAGGTAGAAAGTGAACACAAAGGAAATTCTATTCTGGGTCTGAGAGAAAAGTAGGGATGGTCATGGTGTTTCTCCAGATCAGTGGGGTCTGTGTTAATTGTGTTTCTTTATGTTTGTATTGTTTCTCTGGGTTTGTCTTTTAGTTGCCTATATTTGTGTTTGAGAGCTACTAGCGAGTTTCATTTTCCCTTCTTCTATAATGGGATGTGGGCAAGGCCAACATTTGGTACCCAATCTGGACACTAAGCCCAGAACTGAATGACATGCTTATCCATTTTAGAGGAAAATTAAGATTCAGTCACATTGCAGTGAGTCTGGAGTCACGTGTAGGGCCAGACCAGGTAAGGACAGCAGATGGCCTTTGAGGAAGGAAATCTGCTGTCATTAGTGAACCAAAGGGGTTCTTTTATCAACAATTGATGAATATTTCATGGGGCTATTACATAGGCTGTTTCCAATTCCAGATTTATTCAGTGAATTTGAATTCCACTAGATGCTATGGTGGGACTTGAACCTATATCGCCAGGCACGAACATGGAGCTCTAATTACTGCTTGAATCATATTATGATTATGCTACAATATGCTCCTGTGTTATGCTATTTGTATTGCTCTTTCTGTGTGTTTGTCTTTGTGTTTCTGTGTGTCGGTTTTTGTGTCAGTTTTTCTTTTGGTCTGTATTGGTATTAGAATTTCTGTGGGTTATTGTTTCAGTGGGTCTGTGTAAGTGTTTCTGCACATCTGTGTTTGTATTAGGTGTTCCAGGAGTCTATGTTGGTGCGAGCATTTCCATGGGGTTGTTTGTTTTGCTGTTTCTGTGAGACTGAAACTTTAGAATCCCTACAGTGTGGAAAAACAGGCCATTTCGCCCAATAAGTCGACACCGAACAGCATCCCAACCAGACCTATTCCCCTACTCTATCCCAGTAACTCTGCATTTCCATGGCTAATGCACTTAATTTAGATTAGATTAGATTAGATTACTTACAGTGTGGAAACAGGCCCTTCGGCCCAACAAGTCCACACCGACCCGCCGAAGCGCAACCCACCCATTCCCCTACATTTACCCCTTTTACCTAACACTACGGGCAATGTAGCATGGCCAATTCACCTGACCTGCACATCTTTGGACTGTGGGAGGAAACCGGAGCACCCGGAGGAAACCCACGCAGACACGGGGAGAATGTGCAAACTCCACACAGTCAGTCGCCCGAGTCGGGAATTGAACCCGGGTCTCTGGCGCTGTGAGGCAGCAGTGCTAACCACTGTGCCACCGTGCCGCCCCTACACATCGCTGGATACAATGGGCAATCCACCTAACTTGCACAATGTGGGAAGAAACCAGAACACCCAGTAGAAACCTGTACAAACAGAGGGAGAATGTGCAAACTCCACACAGACAGTTGCTTGAGGGTGGAATTGAATCCAGGTCCATGGTGCTATGAGGCTTGTGTGTTCCTCTGGGTTTGTGTTAGTGAGTGTTTATATGGATTTGCGTTCATATTACTGTTTCTATGGGTCAGTTTTTGTGTTTGTGTTCCTGTATGTAAGCATTGTGTTGGTGTTTCTGTGGGTCAGCATTTGAGTTACTGCTTCTGTGGATCTTTGTTTGAGCTGATGTTTCAGTTGGTCAATATTTTTATTAGTGTTTTTTGTGGGTTTGTTGTGTTTCAGTATTTCTGGGTCACTGTGTTGCTGATTCTGAGTCTGTATTTGAGTCAGTATTCTTTGTCTTAATGGTAGTGTTGCCATTTCTGTGCGTATGTACAGTAATGCAGTTTTGCTGAGGGTTGGCATTATATTTCAGTTTGTGTGTGGAATTGTATTTGTGTTTCTGTGTGTCTGTGTTAATATTGCTGTCTCTGTGCATCTGTGTTTAAGTTAGCATTTCTGTGGATCCGTATTTGAATTTGCATTTCTGTTTTTGTGGGTTAGTGATGGAGTTACTGAAAGTGGACCAGTATTGTGCTTCAGTATTTCTATTGGTCTGTTTTGGTATTACTGTTTCTGTGTATCTGCTTTTATGTTTTCTGCCTCTGCTTTTTGACTTGAGTACACATGACCACAATAAATCAAATATAGTGAAAAGCTCTGTTTGTGAGCAGTACAGACAGATCATAGTAAGCAAGGACATACCAAGCAGAAACTGCAACACGAACACAGACCTACAGAAACTGCAACACTAACACTGACCTGGTGGTTTGATCTGGGATCATGACATAATTTGGGACTTCATCTAGGATATTAACATAATTTGGGGACCCCTGTGGGATTTCAAATAGATAGACAAATTAGTTAGATTTGCTGGATTTTAGACTGGTTAAGATTTTTAGCCAGAATGAGGCATATAAATTACACTGCTCAGGTGGTGTGCAAAGGAGTACATGAACAAGGTCAACACTATTTGAAGTTAGAGAGTCCATTCATCAGCAGGAAAGAAGCTGCTCTTGAACCTGATGGTGTGTGTGTGTCCAAGCTTCTGTATCTTCTGCCCGTTGGAAGAAGTTCTAAAAGAGCATTACCAGCATGAGAGGGGTCTTTGATGACGTTGGCAGCCTTTCTGTGGCATAAGAAATGTAAGTGGAGTCGATGGATGGAAGGTTGGCTTCTGTGATGGTATGTGCTGTTGTCACAACCCTCTGAAGTTTTATGTGGTCCTGGACAAAGCATTCACTGTACCAGGCCGTTATGCACTCAGTATGCTTTCTATGGTTTACCTGTAAACGTTGATGACAGTCCATAGGGACATGCCAAATTTCTTCAGCCACCTGAGGAAAAAGAGGTGCCTTCCTGACCACAGCATCTACATGAGAAGTCCAGGACAGGTTTCTGGTTTTTGTCACTCCTTGGAACTTGACGCTCTTATCCTGTTCAACCTCAGCTCCATTTGAGTTAGTGTTGCAGTTTCTGCAGGTCAGTGTTCGTGTTGCAGTTTCTGTGGGTCAGAGTTGGTGTTGCAGTTTCTGTGGCTCAGTGTTCGTGTTGCAGTTTCTGTGGCTCAGTGTTCGTGTTGCAGTTTCTGCAGGTCAGTGTTCATGTTGCAGTTTCTGCGGGTCAGTGTTCGTGTTGCAGTTTCTGTGGGTCTGTGTTCGTGTTGCAGTTTCGCAGTTTCTGTGGGTCTGTGTTCGTGTTGCAGTTTCTGTAGGTCAGCGTTCGAGTTGCAGTTACTATAGATCTGTGTTTGTGTTGCAGTTTCTGTGGGTTTGCGTTTGTGTTGCAGTTTCTAGGGGTTTGTGTTTGTGTTGCAGTTTCTGTGGGTCTGTGTTCATGTTGCAGTTTCTGTGGATCTGTGTTCGTGTTGCAGTTTCTGTGGGTCTGTGTTCGTGTTGCAGTGTCTGTGGATCTGTGTTCGTGTTGCAGTTTCTGTGGATCTGTGTTCGTGTTGCAGTTTCTGTGGGTCTGTGTTCGTGTTGCAGTTTCTGT
>NC_057727.1:59273779-59275865 GCF_004010195.1 Chiloscyllium plagiosum | reverse complement strand
ACAATGTCCTATTCCTGAGTGAATACTGACGAAAAGTATTCATTCAGTGTCTCCCCAATCTCTTCAGCCTCCACACGCAACTTCCCACTACTATCCTTGACTGGACCTATTCCTACCCTAGTCATTCTTTCATTTCGTTCTTTTCCGACAGATATCTGGTTTCTCTTGACACATGTCCACTATGTGCAACTCCTGAGATGTTGTTTGTAGTACTCACAGCCTGCAATGTTTCTCTGGGTCTGGATTTTTTTTATGTGTATCTGCATTTGTCTATCTTTTTCTTCTGAGAGTGATTGTTTGGAATCCCACGTTGATAATTTTTGTCATCTGTGTCAATCCTATGAAATGAGTTATTGGATATATTTTTGAGTGATTTTAATTGGTCTCTCTTCCCCTGTGTCATGGTTTCTAGATCCATCCTGATTCTAACAGGCTGACTGTAAAGCAATGTCTTTTCATGCTGCTACTGCGAGTCCCTCAGTATCACCTTTATCTGACAGGTGAGTACACTGTTGAACAGAATCGTGCCTCCTTTCTGCTTCACTTTGCAATGGGACTGGAACATCCTGTTCTGAACCACGAAATGAAGGGAGCTGAAGGCCACAAAATCATCGTGTGCTTGAGCAGAATTCAGTCATGTCAAGGCAACTGTTACAGGCGACGTTTGACTGTTGACTTCTGTTCTCGCTCATGTGACTCTTACAAATGCCATTCGTGAGTAAGTGATCCGCAACTTCATAAATTATTTTGATCTCAGGCAAAAAGAAGGTCTTCATTCACTGCAAAAATAATTGTCCTGAATGTCATTCTCCAATAGCGTTGCATGAAATCTCTGTAGATTATGGAGGGACTAACATTCTCTCGGTCCAATATTTCCTTATTATTTTCAAATCCAAGTGATTTACAGCACTATTGAGTCCTTGAGTTCTACCCGGAGCAATCCAGTCAACTGCTCAGCAATTCAGGACTGGTATTATGCTTGCAGGGATGGCTCTCTCTGTCACTGATTATCGAATCTCTTGTGCTCATGTCCACACCTCCCTATGCCTTCCTGTGCAGCCCAGTCCCCTGCAGTGTGGTTGACACATCTCCATCACTGTCTACCCTTCAACATTGGAACCTGATATGAGTGCCACAATTGCTGCACTGCCTGCTCAACGACCACCACCCGTGTTCCTCCAATCCCGCCCCAACTCCCACCCCCTGCTCTCTCATGCTGCAAGGTGACTACTTCCAGTAGCAACAATGGATATTCCTCAAGTTTTGGAATGCTGGAACAAATCTACAATTGGTACCTCATGAGGGGTGTGGTTTTCCAGGAAACACCTGAAGTTAAAAGTGTAAAATATGGAACTGAGACTGTCGGAGTGTTAGCTGCTTTATTTAACAATGCTTATTAATCTTTGGTTCCAGTTAACTATTAAGCTAACAATCAAACACTGCAAAAAATGCCTAACGGCAAACAACAATAAATAAAATACTAAAGATAACTGAGCACTAATACCTGAGTACTTGTCTGAATTCCTTCAAGTAATACCTTGAGTTGTACCCACTATGCTACCATGTCTGCACAGTACTTAAATGATAAGTTTACTCTGTATCCAACCCTATTTTCTACCTGTTCTGTATCTAACCTCCATGTTATTTCTGTCCTGGGAATGTTTGAAATTGGAAAATGTAGACTGTCTTTTACTTTGTGCAGCCAGCATTGTACATACCCTGGGAGTTGAGAAAGTGGTGCTGGAAAAGCACAGCATGTCAGGCAGCATCTGAGGAGCACGACAATCAACGTTTCAGGCATAAGCCCTTTATCAGGAATCATTCCTGATGAAAGGCCTATGCCCGAAATGTCGTTTCTCCTGCTCCTCGGATGCTGCCTGACATTCTGTGCTTTTCCAGCACCACTTTCTCAACTCTGATCTCCAGCATCTACCGTCCTCAATTTCTTCTCTACCCTGAGAGTGTTTGATGTGGACAATGTAGAGTGAGCTTGAGGGAATGCATGATTAACAGTAGGATTCTGGGAAACACTGAGGATCAGAGGGATCTAGGTGTGCTTGGACACCGGTCCTTGAATGTAAAAGTG
>NC_057727.1:59261789-59273279 GCF_004010195.1 Chiloscyllium plagiosum | reverse complement strand
AGAACTGACTGCTATGGCTTTCCTCTGGTAAGTTCAGGGAGGGGCAGGATTGGCAGCTCAATATTCCAGGATACAGGGTCTTCAGGGAAGGATATAAAAAAAGGAAGCGTGTTGCAATTTTGATCAGGGAGTCTGTAACAGCAGTAAGAAAGGATGACAGATTAGAAGGCACCTCAAGTGAAGCTATATGGGCAGATATAGCTATATGGCTGCTAACCCTCTCATTTCAGAGTGTCCTGTGCCCTCTCAGAGGCATCTTTGACATCTGTCATTGAGTATATTTAAAACAGAGATAGATAAGTTCTTGATTGCCAAGGGGATCAAAGGTTACAGGGAGAAAGCGGGAAAATGGGGTTGAAAAACTTATCAGCCACGACTGAGTAGTGGAGCATTCATAAGTTTGAATTAGACTGATTTGCCTAATTTCTGCTCCTATGTCTTAGGGTCTTATGGACCCTGGCACCAGGGAGGCAACTCACCACCCTGGATTCTCGCTCGCAGCCATAGAAATGTCTGTCTGTACCCCTGATTATATAACCCCTATCACTGTTGCTTACCTACACTTTGACCCTTCCTGAGCCAGTCATGGTGCCAGTGATGTTGTTGCTGCTGTTGGTATCCCCTGAGGGGCCATTCCTTCAACCCTTGCCCCAGCAACTTCCAAAGTGTTATACTTATTTGAGAGGAGAATGACTACAGGGAATTCCTGCCTGCCCCTCCTGGCAGTCACCTGTCTATCTGGCTGAACCATTGGTATTTCCACGTCCCTGATAAAATGTTCTGCCTCCACTATGCTCACCAGACTGCTGCTCCAGAAGAGCTGCAAGTGGATACACGTAGTTGTTAGAGTCATTTGTTGTCTTTTTGATCTCCCACATCACATAGGGGGAGCATGCTACTCAACTAACTGCCATTACAAACTCTTGAATATGTATGAGATCAAAAGAAACAGGAAGACCTTATCTTAATGCAGCTTGCCCTCCTCAGCAAAGCCAGAGACTCACTAAAGCCTGCTCTTGGACCTCACAACCCCTCTATAAAATGGCTGCTCCCACTCAAGCTTGCCTCCCTTTTACAGGTTTTTATAAGCTGGTAGGAATGTAAAACTCTCCCAGAATCCACCTTCTGTCGCCCATCACCTTGTGTGCCTTGACATTGTGAGTGTGCATCTAAATACTTCTTAAATGAAGGTTTCATGATGGTTTCTGCCTGTATCACCCTCCCAGGCAATGGGTTCCAGATTCCTGAGTGCAGGAGTGATGTATAAAAATGGTTCCAGAGATGAGAGACTTCAGTTATGAGGATCAGTCAAGATGAGGCTAGGAGGCCTGCGGCGGGTAACTCATCCCGATTCCCCAAAGTCTATCCACCATCTATAAAGCAGAAGTCAGCGGTATGATGGAATACTCCCTAGTTGCCTGGATGAGTGCAGCTCCAACAACTCTCTAGAAGCTTAACATCATCCAGGACAAAGCACCCCATTTCACTGGCATCACATCCACAAGTAAACACACAGTTCACCACCAACATTCAGGAGCAGCAGTGTGTACCATTTGTAAGATGGACTGCAGAAATTCACCAAAGGTCCTTAGACCGCACTTTCCAAACTGTGATCACTTCCATCCAGGACAAGGGCAAGGGAATCCCACCATCTGCAAGTTCCCCTCCAAGCCACTCACCATCCTGTCACAGTCAAAATCTTGAAATTCCCTCCCTCAGGGCATTGTGGGTCTACGTGCAGCATGTGGACTGCAATGATTCAAGAGGGCAGCTCACCACTATCTTCTCAAAGGAAACTGGGGATCGGCAATCAATACTGACCCAGCCAGTGACCATGAGTGAGTAAGGATGAAAGTCGGGAGTAATCTCCTTGGGGAGGAGGGTACGAGATCTGATAGAGGTTTTCAAATTTATGAGCAGGCATGTGGAGTAACCATTGCCGATTGTAAAAGGAACAAGAATGAGAGAGCATAGACTTAAAATGATTTACAAATGAAGTCAGGTGGAACTTTATCACAAAGTAAATAGAGTATGGAATGCACTGCCTGCAAATGTGGACGCAGGTTTAGTTGAGGCATTGAATGAATATTTGCATCAACAGAATAAGCACAGGTATCAGGGAAAAAAAACAGGTGAGTAAAATGGCCATTTTGTTAAGAGATGATGCAAGCATGATACACTGAAGGGCATCTTACTGCACAGTAGGATTTTGTGGGAAAGCAGAAGTTTTACTACGTAACTGAACTGGTGCTGTACCCTGTTCTGGTATTGTTTGATGAGGACAGTGTGAAGGAACTTTATTCTGTAATTATCTCCATCTTCTAGATGTGCTAGCAGTTTGATTTGGTGTTTCAGAGGGAGATTGACTGACTTGCTGATTGTAGTTTAAGGTTTGTCATTGCGCTGATGTTCCTCAGAGAGTGTATAAGTTTTCAGTTGGAGAAGTACAGAATGATCTCTTTCTGCACTGCTTCATGGTGGAACACAATGATCTTTGAATGTATCAGCAATCAGTTGTTTCTCTTTTCAGATTACTTGAATAATTTACATCCCGACAATTCTGAATATGAAGATACTCAAGGTAACTACAGAACGACAAAATACAATCTATAGACACATGAACAAGAAGGGAATAGAGATCATATGCAGGCAAAAAGGGATTAGTTTAGATGACACTGACATGGGAGGCCAAAGGGCCTGCGCTGCATTGTTTGAAGTTTATATTGTGCAAACCCCAAGGTGATTGGTTAAAGTGATGCTGGTGCTGAGAGGAATGGTTTACTTGAGAGGTGTGGATTCTGATTGTTCCTGAAAGCTCAATGGCCGTAGATTTCAATAATAACTTGCAGTCATCAAGGGGATCTACGAGAGAAGCAGGGCATCAATTTCTGACATTCTGCTTTCATTTGGACTCTGCAGATATAGCTTTGTATTCGTACCTGCCTTGGATTAGAGCAGTGACGATGGGATTGGAGCTTGTCTCTGGTGTAGTGTTGGATTTGGGAGTGGAGCTTGTCTCTGGTGTAGTGTTGGATTTGGGAGTGGAGCTTGTCTCTGGTGTAGTGTTGGATTTGGGAGTGGAGCTTGTCTCTTGGTGTAGTGTTGGATTTGGGAATGGAGCTTAAAAATGTGTTTCTGGAAACGCGCAGCAGGACAGAAAGCATCAAAGGAGCAGGAGAATTGACGTTTCGGGCATAAGCCCTTCTTCAGCTTATGCCCAAAACGTCGATTCTCCTGCTCCTTTGATGCTGCCTGACCTGCTGCGCTTTTCCAGCAACACATTTTTAAGCTCTGATCTCCAGCATCTGCAGTCCTCACTTTCTCCTATCCGATTTGTGAGATCTACGAGAGAAGCAGGGCATCAATTTCTGACATTCTGCTTTCATTTGGACTCTGCAGATATAGCTTTGTATTCATACCTGCCTTGGATTAGAGCAGTGACGATGGGATTGGAGCTTGTCTCTGGGGTAGTGTTGGATTTGGGAGTGGAGTTGCCGCTGGTGTAGTGTTGGATTTGGGAGTGGAGCTTGTCTCTTGGTGTAGTGTTGGATTTGGGAATGGAGCTTAAAAATGTGTTTCTGGAAACGCGCAGCAGGACAGAAAGCATCAAAGGAGCAGGAGAATTGACGTTTCGGGCATAAGCCCTTCTTCAGCTTATGCCCAAAACGTCGATTCTCCTGCTCCTTTGATGCTGCCTGACCTGCTGCGCTTTTCCAGCAACACATTTTTAAGCTCTGATCTCCAGCATCTGCAGTCCTCACTTTCTCCTATCCGATTTGTGAGGGGAGCTTGCCTCTGGGATAGTGTTGAATTTGGGAGGGGAGCTTGCCTTTGGTGTAGTGTTGGATGTGGGAGTGGAGTTGTCTCTGGTGTAGTGTTGGATTTGAGAGTGGAGCTTGCGTCTGGTGTAGTGTTGGATTTGGGAGGGGAGCTTGTCTCTGGTGTAGTGTTGGATTAGGGAGTGGAGCTTGCCTCTGGTGTAGTGTTGGATTTGGGAGTGGAGCTTGTCTCTGGTGTAGTGTTGGATTAGGGAGTGGAGCTTGCCTCTGGTATCGTGTTGGATGGGGAGTGGAGCGTGCCTCTGGTATAGTGTTGGATGGGGAGTGGAGCTTACCTCTGGTGTAGTGTTGGATGAGGAGTGGAGCTTGCGTCTGGTGTAGTGTTGGATTTGCGAGTGGAGCTTGCGTCTGGTGTAGTGTTGGATTTGGGAGGGGAGCTTGTCTCTGGTATCGTGTTGGATGAGGAGTGGTGTTTGCCTTTTGGTGTAGTGTTGGATGGAGACTGGTGTCTGTCTTTGGTGCAAGTCTTGGTATGGTGTGCAGCCTGTCTGTGATTCATTATTAAAAGCTGCTTTCTTCTTCTGCAGCTGCTGTGTGTGTCGTGAGGACAGTGTGTGAGCAGCTGAGAACATGTGTTGCCCAAGCGGTAAGTCAATCTGGCCTTCTTCCATCTGCCTTTGCTTGAATGTGAAAAGTGCACTTCTAAATGTTGGGTCTTGCCTCTGAGTCAATGCCACCAGGGTTGCTGCCATCACTGAGGCTGTGATTTGGATCACTGCTTCTTTGGGATTTTTCATTGGGTCAAAGGGGTCAGGCTGTTTGGGAACATAAGATTGTTAGTAACAGGAGGGTGACTGACAAGGCTATTCAACCCTTGAAGACTCATCCACCCTTTAATAGATGCCAATTGTTCCTGCACCTCAGTCCCCTTTTTCCTCTTTCTCCCCATAACCTTTGATACCTTTAGTCCTACGAACTACATCTGAGCTGAGGGTTTGTGTTGGATTCACCAGGGGTTATTGTCAGTGTTACTGGGGAAAGGTGTTGTCGTCAGTGCTGGCTTATGCCACGGGATAATTGGTATCAGTGTTGGGGCCATGATTCCTCAGATCAATGTCAGAGTCCTCATTGTTCAGTTTCAGGGTCGGTGGGAACGCTGTGCTCTTCCTGTGCATGGCTGCTGTTGCTCAGGTTGATGACTACCTGCAGAGTGGGGACTAGTTCCTGTTATAAGTGTCAGCATGGAACCAACTGAGGCAAACCAGTGGTAATTGGGTAACCAAAGCTGCAAAGTTGGTTTCTGATACTCCTCAGTCTGTTGCCTCTATTCTTGAAGTACTTCATCCGACAGCCACTTCCCAGAACACTGTTTTCTGAGCCTTTTTCGTTGAACAGTTCCCAGAGCTGCTTCTCAGGTGTTTTCAGAGGCCACACATATTCCATTACAAAAGCCTGCAGACGTGCACATATACAGACATAGACATGCACCTGTGCTTATGTAACTGCATGAGTGTGCAGCCAGAGTTATGCAGCATGGAAACAGAATGCTTGGTCCAACTTGTCCATGTTGACCAAGTCTCCCAAACGAAACTAGTCCCATTTGCCTGTGTTTTGCCCATATCCCTTTCAACCTTTTATAGAATCCATAGAATCAATCATTGAGTCCCTACAATGTAAAACAGGCCCTTCGGCCCAACAAGTCCACACTGACCCTCCAAGGAGTAACCCACCCCCACACATTTCCCTATGACTCTACATTTACCCCTGACTAATGCACCTAACCTACAGATCCCTGAACACTATGGGCAGTTTTGCATGGCCAATTCACCTAACCTGCACATCTTTGGACTGTGGGAGGAAACTGGAGCACCCAGAGGAAACCCACACAGACACAGAGAGAATGTGCAAACTCCACAGTCAGTCGCCCGAGGCTGAAATTGAACCCGAGTCCCAGGTCCCTGGTTGCTGTGAGGCAGCAGTGCTAACCACTAAGCCACCATGCTGCCCATAATTGCACCCACCCCTACCACTTCCATACCTGTTCCACCCTCTTTGTGAAAATGTTGGCTCTCAGGTCCCTTCCAAATATTTCCCCACTCACCTTAAACCTATGCCCTCTAGGTTTGGACTTCCCAACCCTCAGGGGAAAAGAATCCTGACTATTCAACTTCTCTGTGCCCCTGTTGATTTTATAAACCTCTATAAGGTCACACCTCAATCTCCGACACTCTAGGGAAAAGGCCCTAGCCGATCCAGCCTCTCCCTATTGCTCAAACCCTCTGCACACTCTCAAATTTGATAACATCCTTCCTATAGCAGGGTGAACAGAATTGAACTCAGCATTCTAAAATTGGCCTCACCAATGTCTTATACAACTGCAACATGACATTTCAACTTCTGTACTCAATCCACTGACCAGTGATGGTAAAAGGGCCAAACAATGTGCTGTCTCTCAAATGTGGATTTGCATGCAAACAAGGGGACAGACACATGGACACGCGGACAGACACACTGACAGACGGGTGCACATACAGAGACACAAACCCTTGCCAAGAGAGCTCTGTGTTAAGGGTCAGGTCCAGCTCATCACTTCCACCAATCCCAATGATAATGAGGCCATGAGGCACTCTTCGCTTCGTTAGTCTCTAGGCTCTTGTTATTAATTGACTATGCTGTCCCTCAGAGCAACCTGCCATGTCTCTGTAATGTTTAATTTGTACTTAGGAGAATCTACAGAAGCTGTTGGAAGTTGAGCACCAAGTGAAAGGAGTGCACCAGCTCTCACAGCCTGGGAGGGTGAGTATTGCGCATGAGTCAATGGTGCTTATGTGAGTCTGCCACATTTTAGCCTTGCTTAGCAGCTTAGAGATCAGTCGAAGCTCAAGATCAGTCTGAGACAGAAAGTTTAAACAGTACAAGAGCAACTGTCAACATTTAGTGGAGAGGTAACCCTTCAACAGAATTTACAGACATAAGTTTATAAATGGCAGCATTGTAAAAGCTCAGTGTTTTAACATCCTACTCAGTAAGGAATGGCCAGGATGCCCAGTAAGGGAGGATCAGAAAAGACCTCCCCAGTGAGGGACGGACTGAAAGAGGCCTCTCCACTGAGAGATGGATCGGAGGAGGCCTTTGCAATGAGAGACGAATCAGAGAAGGCTTCCCCAGTAAGGGAGGGACCGAAAGAGGCCTCACCAGAGATGGATGGACCAGAGGAGGCCTCCCCAGTGAGAGATTGATGAACAAGAAGATCAGTTGTTTTCTCCCTGGTGTTGGTCACAGCAGCAAAAGCTGACCCCGAGTATCTGGATCATGGAAGGGGAAGATTGGAGGGAGAAGTGTGGAGAGTGTCAGATAAATGTACAAAGGCCTAAAAGAGCTAAGGAGTGCATTAAACACTCGCCAACATGATGATGTCACACAAACTCTAGAATGCACAGCTTAGAATCTGAAGGAACAAGATTACATATTCAAGTCTCCCTCATCATCTGTGTGGGTGTGTATTATATTGACATCAGTTAGGGCTCGTGACTATAGTGCAATAAACTACATTGTAGTGAACACAAGAGCTGCTTCTTGCTTACCTGCCAAGTGGTTTCCCTCACCACACTAGACCAAGTTCTGGACATCCCTGGTGGCAGTAAATCTGCTGAATGTAGCTTTCATTGTAATGTGCTGCGTGAGGATCATCATACTATATGCTGCTAGTGTGGGCATTACTTCATCTTGTCTGAGCTGAAAATGTGTTGCTGGAAAAGCGCAGCAGGTCCAGCAACACTTTTTCAGCTCTGATCTCCAGCATCTGCAGTCCTCACTTTCTCCTCGAAGATTACTTCATCTTGTAACCAGGTTCCAAGCATTGGTGGTCTGAAGCTTTAGGAAGGTTGCACCTGTAGACGGTTCGCGATAGAAAGAAGTGAGTAATCAAGCCTCCTGCAGCACTCCCTCTGTTCCGACTGCCTCTACCAGTTCGGCCATCCCTCAGTGCTCCCCTCTCAGACTGGAGTAGCCATCGTCCTGCAGTGCAGTATTCCATCAACATTGAGCTCAGACTGCTTGGCACTTGCCAGTGCCTTGGACAGTGTAGCTCTCCATTGGCCTGCACCACCATGATGCCCTTGGTGCTGCATGGGGACGCTGTGAGTGTTGAAGTCTGATCATGTGGACCAGAGGTGAAAGTGCAACCGGGTATAAGAGAGCAGACAAGCAGTATTGAAAAGAAAACAAAGATGCTGGAAAATGGAAATTGCTGGGAAAACTCAACAGGTGGAGAGAAAGCAGAGTTTCAGATTCACAGACCCTTCTTCAGAATGTAATATTAATCTCTTTAGCAAATAGGGGTCTTTACAGCCTGCTGATTGAACTGATTAAACCACCGAATGATTAAAGCAGTGTATTATTCCACACACTCGCTTTCAAGAATCTCAAAGCGGAAGTGAGGACTGCAGATGCTGGAGATTAGAGCCAAGATTAGTGTGGTGCTAGAAAAGCAGAGCAGGTCAGGCAGCATCCGAGAAGCAGGAAAATCGACATTTCGGGCAAAAGCCCTGCATCAGGAATGGCATGATTTCTGATGAAGGGCTTTTGCCTGAAACGTCGATTCTCCTGCTCGTTGTTCTCATTCCAACTGCTTTATTTGGGGCTGCACGGTGGCTCAGTGGTTAGCACTACTGCCTCACAGCGCCAGGGTCCCAGGTTCAATTCCAGCCTCGGGCGACTGTCTGTGTGGAGTTTGCACATTCTCCCCGTGTCTGCGTGGCTTTCCTCTGGGTGCTCCAGTTTCCTCCCACAGTCCAAAGATGTGCAGGTCAGGTGAATTGGCCACGCTAAATTGCCCATAGTGTTAGGCGCATTAGTCAGAGGGAAGTGGGCCTTGGTGCGTTACTCCTCGTAGGGTCGGTGTGGACTTTTTGGGCCAAAGGGCCTGTTTCCACACTGTAGGGAATCTAATCATCATCTAATCCTACTCCTCGGATGCTGCCTGACCTGCTGTGCTTTCCCAGCACCACTCTGATCTAAACTCTGGTTTCCAGCATCTGCTGTCCTCACTTTTGCCCTCTGAAAAGCAATGGACCGAGTAAAGGTTCAAGTCAAGTCAAAGGTCAAATGTGACAATCCCCAGTAAACAGAGAGGCACGGAGGGAGTGACACTCTTTGTATCGAGATGGTTAAACCTGAACTCAACCACTTTGGTAAGGTCCAGCATGGGAGATCGACAGCAAAGAGAAGAGTCGATGAGATCCAAGGAAATGTAGTAAATTGGATCCACAATTAGCTGTGTGCAAGAAGCAGAGGTTGATGGTTGAGAGGTGTTTATTCCAAGTGGATATTTAGTTTTGAATGTAGAACGGTTGATCGGTAAGTTCACAGAGACAGGTAAATGAACACGATGGCACCAATGGGCTGAAGTATGTTTATTTCATTGGAAGGAGTATTATAGGTAAGGCAGATGAGCTTAGAGCCTCGATCATTACATAGGACTACGATGTTGTGGCCATTACAGGGACTTGGTTGAGAGAGCAACAGGACTGGCTGCTCAACGTTCCAGCGTTTCGTTGTGTTAGATGAGATGGAGAGGAAGATAAAAGAGGTGGAGGAGTTCCATTACTAATCAGGGAGAATGCCACATCTGCACTCAGAGAGGATATGCTGGAGGGCTCATTCACTGAGGCAACATGGATGGAGCTCAAAAGTAAAATGAGTGCAGTCGCTCTGATTGGATTATACTATATCCCCCCAAACAGTCACCTAGACATTGAGGAACAAATATTTGGACAGATTATGGAAAGATGCAATAAAACAGAGTTGTCAAAATGGGTGACTTTAACTTCCTCAATATTTATTGGAACCCCTTTAAGACTAAGAGGCATAGACGGGGCAGAATTTGTTAGGTGAATCCAAGAGGGTTTCTAGAAACAGTATGTGGATAGTCCATTGAGTGGAGGAGCCATACTGGACCTTGTTTTGGTGAATGAGCCTGACCAGATGACTGACCTTTCAGTGGGAGGGTGTTTTGGAATCAGTGATCACAACTGCTTCAGTTTTAAGATAGCTATGAATAAGAATAAGTCAGGACCTTGCTGGAAGGTACTAAGTTGGGAGAAGGCAAATTACACCAGTAATAGACAGGAGCTAAGGAGTGTTAATTGGGAGGAGCTGTTATCCACATTTGCTATGTGGGAATTGTTTAAAGACCTGCTGATGAGAATTCAGGACTGGCATGTTCCAGTAAGGAGTGTACAAGAATGACAAATTAAGGGACCCTTGGATACTGAGGGAGGTTAGGAGTTTAGCTAAAAGCAAAGAAAGCATGTTGTAGAAAACCTCAAGAGGCAGGTCTTGAGCATTAACCAGTTTATTACAAAATGCATCATGGGAATATCCTACTTCCTAACAGTGGCTCAGTAGGATTCTGAGATACAGCAAAAAGTTACAAGATCATGTAGAAATCAAGACAGGGATGCAACACAGGCTGACCATTAGCTACAAAGTGTCAGGATGGTCCAAGGAGGCATCGAATCAGGGGTCAGCTCTCAGGGTCAGCCCTAAAAGATGCTACACTTTCTCCAAGTAAACAGGATTGAAAATTATCACCTAACATGCTGTTTACAGAGATCTGTGACAAATGCAGGACGGATGCCCTTAATTAGAGGAACAACACACATTGGCAATATATCAAAGAGAGAAAGAAGATAATTGACAAGAGGCGGTACCTTTGAGCAATTAAGCTACACACACCAGCAATACATCACAGTGAGAGAGAATCTGAGCTATGTACGTGACAACCTCCCACAGCTACATGCCAAGTACTATTCTTCTGCTGGGTAAGATTCCCTCCAGCAAGATGGTTCCTTAACCAGGAGGGAAGCCATAGCCCAGAAAATAGCTTCCACAAAGCATAAGTAAGGTTTAGGAAGCTAAAATGGACCTGAGCTCCATCCATGTTGCCTCAGTGAATGAGCCCTCCAGCATATCCTCTCTGAGTGCAGATGTGGCATTCTCCCTGATTAGTAATGGAACTCCTCCACCTCTTTTATCTTCCTCTCCATCTCATCTAACACAACGAAACGCTGGAACGTTGAACAGCCAGTCCTGTTGCTCTCTCAACCAAGTCCCTGTAATGGCCACAACATCGTAGTCCCATGTAATGATCGAGGCTCTAAGCTCATCTGCCTTACCTATAATACTCCTTCCATTGAACCCGAGAACTCTGTGGGAGACGAGAGAAGTGATTGCTGGGCCGCTTGCTGAGATATTTGTATCATCGATAGTCACAGGTGAGGTGCCGGAAGACTGGAGGTTGGCTAACATGGTGTCACTGTTTAAGAAGGGTGGTAAGGACAAGCCAGGGAAGTATAGACCAGTGAGCCTGACGTGGGTGGTGGGCAAGTTGTTGGAGGGATGTCAATGTATTTGGAAAGACAAGGACTGATTTGGGATAGTCAACATGGTTTTGTACATGGGAAATCATGTCTCAGAAACATGATTGAGTTTTTTGAGGAAGTAACAGAGGATTGATGAGGGCAGAGTGGTAGACGTGATCTATATGGACTTCAGTAAGGCATTTGACAAGGTTCCCTATGGGAGACTGATTAGCAAGGTTAGATCTCTCGGAACACAGGGAGAACTAGCCATTTAGATACAGAACTGGCTCAAAGGTAGAAGACAGAGGGTGGTGGTGGAGGGTTGTTTTTCAGACTGGAGACCTGTG